>NC_048912.1:12792074-12844606 GCF_011077185.1 Oxyura jamaicensis
TCTATTCTATTCTATTCTATTCTATTCTATTCTATTCTATTCTATTCATTTCCATCCTCATGTGACTTGCCAGCCATCAGCTCATCCCCACATCCCGCCTGCTGCCCATGGCCAGGGGCTGGGGTCAGCCTGGGGGACTCAGCTGTCCTGGGCTCCTGCGACCCCCAGGAGCTGCATCCTGGCAAGAGAGAGTGAGAGAATGCTCCTTGAGCTCCCCCAGACCTCCAGACCAAGGCACAAGTCCCAGGTTTTGCTTCTGGTTGCTGCTCTGGTGGGAGACATCACCTTCCCCCAAAGGGAGGTGAGGCTTCCCTGCAGCAGTGCTCAGGGATCTGCTGGAGAACGTGGAGCCTGGCCAGGTGGGCGGCTGTGCATGAAGCTGCCTTCCCCTTTCTGCTCTGCTGCAAGATAGAAGTGCTCCTCGGAAATCATCCTTTTTTTTTTTTTTTTTTTTTTTTTTTTTTCTTCGCTTGAAGCACTTCCTGTAAACCAGAAGATATATGACTGTTTCAAAGAGTTTTAATACTTTTACCAGTAACTCCGCGGCGCAGTTATGAAGAAGTGAGGCATTGCGGGTGAAGAAGTGCACGGCAATTTAGAAGATTTAATAGAAGTCGATTTTACACTTACACACATTAACATTCACATGGACTTGATAAGAAAAAAAAAAAAAGCACCATCCAGTATTCTCACTGCTACGTGATGCTGTTTGCCAAAGCCTTTAGTTATAATTAGTCAGATTAAACTCTATCCATAGATAGCTTCAACTCCATCCAGAAAAGCTACCTCACTTTCTATTTTTACAAACCATGCTGACAATAAGTACTCTCACATCTGACAGGATATATTGTCTTTGCCCATTGCCTCTTATAACCTGACAGTGAAAAATGTACACTTCAGCATCCAGGGAGTCGTTTGTTACCTCTCCACTTCCTTCTAATTAATGAAAACATAAGGGAAGAAACAATAACTGGGTCTACTGTTCAGGCAGAAAATGATTATTGCTCAGATGAAATAAAAAAAATATTTTTGGCACCTGATTGCCTCAGCAATGACATAATCAGCAGGGATTTTTACTGACTCTGCAATAAAACTACATATAACTATAAATGCAAAATACTTAAAGGTTTCCCCCCGCTCCTTCCTTTGCATGTAGTTACACCTACCATAAAAGCTATCTTAAAGATCATAAAGAAGAGGTGTGCTTTATGGACAAATGTTCTTTTTTGCAGAAAAGTGGGAGGTTGTACCCAAAAATCATTCCAAGCTGGCTTCACTCACAGAGATGCACTGTTTGGCATAGAGCACTTTGATTGCTGTATTTGGGCCAGGTAGAATATTTTTGTGCTAGTACACGGGGAAATGATTGATACAGATGAAATCTGGAATTCAGCAGAGCACATCTCAGGCTTTTTTCTTTTTCTTCTTTTTTTTTTTTTTTTTTTTTTTTTCCACCATCAGAAATAAAAGGGGCCGCAGAGGCTGGCAGAGCCATACTAACTGATGTAAACTGGGTTTCTGCTTCGGGGTTTCTGTTGCAAAAAGTCAGGGGATCCCCCTGCCCTTTTTGAATTTTTCTGCTTCTCACAAGCACCACACCTGGCCAGGGCATTTCTGCTTGAGACATTTCTACCTGTCTCTGACACATCTCCAGGGTATCTAAACTCATTTCAGAGACCTGATTTTCCTATTCATTGTCCATTCCTTGTGTCTTTCTATAGAAATGTCCTGAATATAATGACTACCCTGACCTCCATAAAAACAGGGCAGTATTGTCTCAGTTGATCAAAACTGCTGAAATAGTACTGTTCCATTTCTCAGAAAGCCAGTAGCAGAAAGCTGTTGGGATGAAAACGGATGTCTTCATTAACTTGCAAAAGTGAATGGAAAACCAGTGCAAACCAGGGGAAAAAAAAAAAGAGAACAACAGTGATATGTTGAGATTCTAGTTCATGCTGAGCTCATGCTTTATTGCACCGTCTTGAATAAGATTATGCCCAGAGCAAGGTGCTTTAGTACACCCAGGTGCTAAAACCAAGCCTCTTGTAACCTGTGACTGGGGCTCGTCTTCGATGTGAATCCAACAGCTTGTTTTGAACCAGGAATAAATGACATATCGAAAGGGGAAAGCGTCATTATTGACCAGAAACTGTGGCTTTCAAGGGTGGGTGCATGGGTACCTACAAGTAACTCGTTCAAAAGTGGTTGAATGTCTTTTATCCTGTTAAAAAAAGGGTGAATACTCAAGTTAATAACTGTGATGCACAGCCAGAAATAATTAGAGACTGCAAGACTGGCAATAATAAATTACTTTGCTTTTAATAACATAACGAAGGCAGAGTCACAGAGGCAATAGAAAAGTGCAGCTCAAGCAGAGAAGTTCAAATGAAAAAATAAAGGCTAAATCCATTTCTTTAATTTCTTTCTTGAACAAAGAACAATATAATATTCACAGTTTCCAATGGAGTAACTTTAACTGTAGGTGATTTTGTCCATGGCTAACTTGTCTAAGGGAGAGAAAGAAATCAAATCTTAAAGGAGAGCTCCCTATGTTATGTAAAGCTATGAAATATAGCACTGGAAAGGTTTCTTCCCCATCTGCAGGGGATGTTCTGACCAGGTAATGCTGGCTGTAGACAGGATCAGGTCCACTGTAACAAGTTGATTGCAGCTGAAATTCCAGGGGAAATTCTGGATATCGGCCAGGGATGCTAATGGGAGCTTCAAAAGCATTATGCTCCCTTGGGAGTTTCTTGGGATACATCAAAGTGATAGTTCCTCCACTGCTGGAGGCATGTTGCCATCCTCCTGCCCAGTTTGCTTCCAGAGCTGGTGCAGAGGAAATTAATGGGCTTAACGCATGTGGCTAAGTTGCATGGGACAAATTATCCTGGAGGGAGACTCTGAATGATTGACTTAGTGTCCATCTCCAGAAGCTAAAGCTGGGGGAGATGGATCCTCCTGAGAGCAGCAGCCTGGAGCCTGGCTTTGTTTTAGTACGGTAGGGAAGGAGCAGGGGAGTTTGGAGCAGTGGAAGCAAGATCATTGAATGCTGCTGAGTCGATGTTATCTGTTACAGTGATTTTCTTTAATTACAGGAGAAGTTGAACATCCTTTTGTCTGTACACTATGACAGACTTATTAAAATACAATGTAAAACTTGAAATATAACAAAAGGAAGTGAAATGATTCCTTAGTTGCTGTGATTCTTTTGGAATAGAATAAAGTCTTTGCTTCCATTCCCAGACCTATCCTGCCCAGATTATATCAGCATTCATGTTACAGTAGGATACTAAAACCCTGAGCTCAAGGCTCAGTTGTCTTGGGTGGTATCAAGAAAAAAAAAAAAAAAAGTAATAAAAATAAATAAAACAACCTTTTAGATAAATATCATTACATGCTGTTTAATATATTTTCCAATAAGAATGTAAACATGTCTGAGCCAAAAATGGGCTCGGTTTGAATTGTGTAAGCAGATAATGTAGGCTGGAGGTTCCAGTGTGACTTTTAAGTAGTAGTCTTCAATTTGTTCTATTTTAATTTGGCCCATCCATTTTGATGGGTAGTCTCATTAATACAGCACAGTTTCACATCAGAAATATCCCCCTTTGAATGATATGAAGCTTAATGCATTCCTCCCACGCTGGAATAAATATAATATGTGGTAAACGTATTACACCTGGTGATCCTTAATGTAACTGATCGATCATCAGTTTTCAAAAAGGGAAACCATCGTTGGGTAGAAAATAGATCAGCGATTGAGCCAGACAATTATCTACTGTTCTGAATGAGATGCTGTGTGCCAAACCAGGAAGAAACATCTATTTGGCAGAACAGTAGATGTAACTAATACCTTTAGGACATGTTGGACAAAATTATTTACTAATAGTGTTACAAGGACTGGAAGAAAGCTCCAGGATGAAAGCACTTGTCCCATTAGTGGCAGAAAAAAACATCTCATGGTGGTACGAGGTCCCACAGGGAGCAGGGAGCTGCTGCTGCCAGTAGTGGCACCTTCAGGCCTAAGGTGAGGCCCAGTGATGTCCTCCAGCCCTCCTGAACTCCACCAGGGCATTATCCTGCATGGGGACAGTGATACCAGGACACATCGCTCACGATGGCACCAGGACAAGTGTTGGTAACGGGCAGGCACAAGCTGAGCCCAACAGTGGGAGCTCAGCACCACTCGGGCACCTACAGCATCTGCAGCAGCCATCAGGGCCTGACCACCTTGCATGCTGCGCAGATGGAGGAGGTGCAGGGAACACATCCCATCTCCCCGGCTCTCTTTGACCTTGCAGTAAAAGGCAAGGTCAAAGAGAGCCTCCAAGGCAGAAGGTGGCTGTGGAGCCTGGGGACCTCCCTGTGCTCAACCCTTGTCCGGAGCAGGGCTCCTCACCAGCCTCTTGTGCTGCCTCCAGCTCCTGCTCAGCCTAGAGCTAAAGGTAAAGTGATGGAAGTCTTTCAATGAAACAGGATTACCAGCCGTCACAATCCAGGTTGCTCTTTCAAAGGATGTATATTGGTTTACATGAAACCCTTGCTTGGCTAGTGGAATATATAAAAGGCACACTGTCAAGGGGTTTTCAGCCACAAGTTTGACCTACCTTAAAGTGGTTGTTGTTTAACAAGATGGCTATTTGAAATCTGGATATCTATTTTTATTTTTTAAAGAGGAAAAAGACACTCTGCCTTTGTAAGTTTGACGCCTGCAATTAAATACAATTGAAAACAAACGATCCAGATCGGAAGGCAAAGAATGGTGTTCTTTATTTAGTTAGGGCCTGGAGAAACACAGTGATTTCCCTCTTTGCAGCTCCCAAGCTGGCTAGCTGAGCAGCCTGTTGCTCGAGCTGTGCTGTCATTGCCGCTGAGGCTGACACACACGCAGAGATATTCTGGCATGAAGCTCCCCTGCATTAACATATTTTTTCTCTGAGTGACACTGTTTGTCCTGCAGAGTGGAAATTCCCTCTGCTTGAAAAAATGGTCTCAGGGGACCACTTGTAAAGGGAGGAAAGAAATTTATTCTCCAAGGCTCACACGGTCCTGGTCCCTCTGCTGAGAATGACAACCAGTGTGACTCCATGTGTCAGCAGAGGTCCTGGCTTGGGAACTGGGCTGAGAAATACAGGGTAATTTGATGTTGACATTAAAACCTGTCACCATCTGAAACAGCAGGGGAAAAATAACAATATTTGCTAAAAGGCAGAAGATAAAATCACTAGATGAAATTACTGCTTTAGAACGACCTTCTAAAAATACCTGCAGTGATCAGTCTGGGTGGCTGGAGAGCTACAAAGGGAGAATGGCACAGCCTCTGCTCCGAAGCCATGTCCTCCCTGGAGGGAGGTAATTTGCACCTTGCAAAACACTGTCCCTAAATAAATTATGGTCATAATGAGCCACAAAGACAGCACACAAAAAGAGCCCTTTGCTTGTAAACAAAGGAGCAGGAGGGAAGGCTCCAGCTCCAGCCAGATCCTGGTCGTTTATCTCTCACTGAGGCAAAGGCTGACCCAGGAGGTCCTAGAGGGCATGGGGAGGCTGTGGCTTGGGCAAACCCAGTCCCTCACAGTCACCATCCTCTAAAAAACAGGCAATGATGCTCTGATTTTCCTCTGTCTGAGGACACTTACTTGAGTTTTCCAGTGAACTCTTTGCAGTGGGAGCACTCCTCCATGGGCCCATAGTGGGGCTGCATTTCCCTTTCCTTCCATAAGTCCCTTTAAAGAAAAAACTAAGTTCCTTTAGATTTCACAATCTCTTTGGTATAAGCAGGAGCACCAACGCACAGCTGGATACAAATACCCCATGGGCAGGTGTGTGCTCTTGATTTCCAACACATTAACAGCACACTCCAAATCTCCATTCCAAGACACAGCCAATAAAAATGAATTAACTGAACAGTCATTAGGATATAATGTGGTAGCGTTAAGGTGAGTCACAACATAATTACCATTATTTCTAATGGAGTTACTGTGCCGTTACATCAGCACAACACACCTCACCTCTGCCTTTGAATGGGCACACACCTCATTGCACACCCACTTTAGTAGTATACGCTCACTTCAAGCACAAAAATCAAGGCATGATTCTGAACAGGCTTGGAAGAATGTAGCCCCAAATCAGATGTGTGTAAAAAAAATAAACTGAAGCAAAACAAAACAGATGCTGTTAGTGGCTGGACTTGTTAGAAAATCTGGATCTATGTTAGTGGCATCAAAAGGAGTTTTTTATTGAGTATGGTGGGTTTGGGATCAGAACCCTCAGACTTCTTAACTTGATTACTAAAGAAAAGAAGATTAGGAATTCATGATCTGTGGACCTTTAATTAATTTTGAACCTGAAAGCCAAATTCAGCTATGCTCATGGGAGGAGTAGCAGACAGCAGGCTGGTGACATTTAGCAGGCTGCAGCAAAATCTTTGGTCAAGGCAAAGACGCAGGCTCCCACTGACCCCATGGAGGCAAGGGCTACAATGTCTGTTCTCCACTTTGTTTTGTGTTCACTACTATCCTGGCTTACAAGGTGGTCGACAGACTTTTCACAAGGTTCATCACACTGCCAGGTTTGGGGTATGTTGACTGGTTTCTGAGAGATTCTCCATAAGGAGCCTGAAAAGGCAGGGAATATGGGATGTGACATAAATGTATTCTGCTAATGCTGTAAATTAGTCATATCAAATATGTATTTAATATAATAAATTTGGAAGACAGCTACTGTAGGTTAAGTGGTAACTGACAGCACTTATAATGAGGATTAATATACATACAGGTCCCACAGATTTGTTAAACTTCAATAAATATTTATTATAATCCACTGGTTCTTAACTTACACTTGAATAAATTGGCTAATGTTAAATAAATAGAGAAGCATGACCAAAAGGAATGGGTGAGTCTGGTGGTGTCACCGCAAGCTCACAGCTCACAAGGGGAATGTTCTAACAAAGAGCAGCTTGATGATGCTTGGCTCCGGAGCTTAGCAAGCTTTGTATTAAGGCAAAGCCTTTCCTGAAGAGCCCAACCAACCTGTGTCCTTCCCGAAGAGCTGCCATTGCTGCTGCATCTCTGAGACGGCTCTTCAGGCACAGCGGTGTGCCTGGGAGTTGCAAAGGCACTTGGGTCCCTTCAGATGTTGGAGGAAGTTTGGTGGAATTTCAGAAGTACTTTGCTGTAAGTAAGAGTCTAATTCACTGCTTATGCTCCTGGAAATGCTGCCAAACATCTCTCTGTCTGCATGGGTTGCTGCCTAATTGCCATTGAAGGTCTGGCAGGGGCAGCCCAAAGGGGAGCTGCTGCAGCAATAGCAGCAGCAGTGTGGCTACAGACATGAAGACATGCCCTGGGACCTGTCTGGGGGTAAGAAAGCAGGGAGCTCCTAAGTGTGCAGCACGCTGTGAGAACAGCCTGCCAGGGATTTCCATGCACATGGCATCTTCTGCTTGAAACACAGCTCTCGTTGCATGAGAATAGCAACAGCGCAATGAGAATCTCACTGCAGGAAACCCCCTCAGCGTCTGCAGAAATAAAAGTCCTCATTGCCTGGAGACAGGAGCTGCATTAAAGGATCTCAGATATTTCAACCAGCGTGGAAGGCTTTGCACAAGGTGAAGATAGAGGAGCAGCAGTTTTTTGAACTGACCATCAGGATAAGTATGGAGAGTGTTGTTTTGCTAAATTATTGCTCACTGCTCTTTTTTTCCTTTTTTTTTTTTTTTTTTTTTTTTTTTTTTCCTGACTTAGCAAATGATTCCTGGATCTTTTGGAAGAACTTTTACCCATATCTGATGATAAATTACCTTCTCCTGCAAGTGCAACATGGTGCATACTCTGCTGGCTGTTCATTATCATTTTTCATGGATCATCTTGTTGGCTTCCTCTCCCATCATTATGTCTCTGCCCATGACAACCTCCTTGACATTGTTGTACTGATATTTCTGTAGCTGTCCTGGACCCTTTCCTACTACTGTCACGCACAGACTCACCATGAATAGTTCCTCAACCCCATGCGACAGATAATAATGTTTTTCTTAATTGCTAATCATGTCTATTAGTGAGTTACTTGCAGGAGAACAGTTAATTCCAGACTGCTTAGAAATTCTGCAGAAGGGCTGAGGGGACGTGCCCAGCAGAGCTGGCGATCCCTGCACCGCTGACACCAAAACCAGAAGTGATGCTGTTCTGTTCCCATCCTGGGCAATAGAGGATGAGGGCTTTGGTACGGATGTCGGGCTGAGGCTGGACTCCCTCCAGCAGCACCAGCCCTGTGCTTTGAGAGGGGGAAACAGCCCCCAAGGGAAAGGTGTGCTTGTGTAGGGTGGCTGGTCTGAGCACTAGCTTGACTCAGCAGGGCTTCAAGCTTGTGGGTGCAGGTACAGCTCACTCAGAGGTCACTGGCTGCAGTGGGTTGCTGGTTTTTAATACCCTTGACACAACGCTGCAGGATTTCCTTGGCTCCAACACTGTCAGAAACTCAGAAACAGTCTCACAGATTAGATAAAGGTGGGGGTGAGCCTCGAGCCCAGACAGTCCTGACGGCTTCAGGCAACTGAAGTAAAGAGTTAGAGGCTAAAGCATCCACCCTGCATGGCCTGATGGGGAGATAACCACAGGGAAGGGAGAGAAAGGGAGGGGTAAAATGAAGCGGTGAGTGTTAGTAAATGAGAGTCCTGAGGAATTAAACGTGATTGCCCCAAACCTCCCACACTTCCTCCAAACAGCTGCTCTATCTGTGCTAAATAAATCACACTTCTCGTTGCCTTACCCCGGACTCACAGAAGAGATGTGTTCAACCAAAGCAGCATGCTGCCTTCCAGCCCTGGTTTTTCCCTGCAGCCTTCACCTCCCTGGCATCAGCTCCTCATCTGATTTCTCTCCCCCTCTGCCCTGATTCCTCTGCTTGGGTCTGGAGCAGCCCTGGCTCTGGCCAGTCATCAGCAGTCACCCAGGCACTCCTCAAAGAGCCTCACAAGAACCCTGAGAGCAAGTCAGTGCTCCATGGGGAGCATGGAGGGGCTCAAGGGGACTCAAACCATCCCTGCTGGTGTCCCTGCCACAGCCCTCATCCCCCAGGGATGCTCTTCTTGCTCCTTGCGGTGCTGGTGGTGGTGGTACCCTGCAGCAGGCTGCCTTTGGGGGTGCAAAGGGCACCGCTGCACTTCAGGGATGAATTTATTGGAGGCAGTGGGTCTTTGCAGAAGAATGCTGCAGTGCTCCATTAACTCCGGGAGATATTTCTGCAGCATGCACCAAGCCACGAGCGTCCTTTTTGCTGTTAAGCACCAGCAATGTTAAGCTGGGAGGGAGCGGGAGGCGTGCTTGCTCAAGGAAGATGTGGGAAACCAATTACAAGTTCTTATACAAATCCAAATGTGTCTTCCTAAACACACCGCCTCTCCAAATGAGCCTGAGATTTAGCTTTCACAATAAGCCTGAACTGTGAACTTTTTAATTTGCACATGGTTTCAGGAAATCTAACTTGTCCTATCAGAAAAAAAAAAAAAAAGCGACTTTAAAAAACATTCTTCTGCTCGTTTCTTTATTCCAGGAGCAGAGTAATTTATGTACTCATTTAATTTTGTTCTGCCACAAACAAAACCACAGTATATAATGTGATCTCTATTGCTGGAACGCTTATTGTTGGAAGGACATCGGAGAAGACATAAATGTCCCTGACACAAAAGAAGATCCCAGGTTTTGGAAAGATCACACAGATTGGAAAATACGTTTTTCACTTAAATTTATGACTGGCCCTTTGTTCTTTCCTTTATAGTATGATAGCATAATAATCTTTTAAAACCACAGTAAGAGCTAGGCACCTGAGAGATTGGTGCTTTATAAATACTTAAACAGATAGACCGCTATGAAAATCTTTTGTTCTGCTGCATTTTTGTCCATTGTTAATACTGCTCCAACAATGCAGGGAAAAACCTCTAATAATTGGAAAACATTTGTGTTGCAAGGTGAGGCGGTTAGTGTCTTCAGAGAAATATCTTCCAAGGCAAAGAGCATTCTATTATGCACACAAACTGCAGAAACAACATGCTGGTTTTGCATATATGTGCATACAGAGGTAGGAAAAACCTCCCAGCCAGCCAGCAAAACACCCGTATTTCATCGGTAATGATGACGCCGGACAGCTGTAATTCACAACTTTGGAAAAGTAGAAGAAAAACGCAAAGCAGGCCTTACATCTTGCTGAACAAAAAGCCTTCACCATGTGAATGAACCCCAGGCAGTTGGTCGGTAATTGGCTAAGTTATCTGTGCTGTCACTGTTTTGTCCGCCAACAGCGTGGTGCTGATAAGCTCTGGAGGTTTCTGAGCTCCCCAGGAGGATGTGGTGGAGCAGCCACATCTCCTGCCTCAGTTTCCCAGTTGAAAATGAGGACAGCAACATCATTCTGTCTCCCACATCAGGATGTTGAGAGGAAAGGGTGTTACTAGTGCTCTGTCAATGGACTCCGCTTCTGTTTGTCATTAATTTTGAAAATAATCTTATTTTCTTTGCCTTACTAGAAACATGAAATGAAAGAAAAATGTTGGGAGAAAAACACGCTTGGATCACATCTATAAAAAGTATAAAAAATATATATATAAAAATTGCACAGCCATGCTGTATCCATGTACTGGAAAAGGCTGGACAAGTTAGGAGAAATGTGGTTTTTAAGCACCATTATGTTGCCAAGTGGTGATGGCATTGCTGCTTTCATCTGGTGGCAGAGGGGCAGGGAGCTGCTCTGCTCCATCAGTCCTCACTGGTAACTCTGTGGGGCTGGAATTTTCTCAGGTGATGTGAAACAGGGCTCAATAAATGAACAGATGGGATCCTGGATTTAAAAAAAAAAAAAAAAAAAGTTTTTTATTAAAAAGAAAAAGGACTTAACTAAACAAAAGGTACAAAATTAGCTCTTAAGGAAGCCAAAACTGAAATTAACACTCAACTTTTGTGTCAACCTATAGAGCAGGTGTTGCAGCCGTGTGATTTAGGAGCTGGAGCACACGCTGACGTAGCAGTCCTGGCGAAGCCTGGCCGGGCTCGGTGTCTGGGAGGAGCGGCACGAAGCGGGTGGAGTGCTGCACATCCCATGCTCTCTGCTCCAGCAGGGACGAGCTGCACGTGCAGACCACCGGCACGCAGCGTGCTCTGATGGGGACGTGCATGCAGAGTGTGCAGGGGTTTGCTTTGCACACTGAGCTGGACACGGTTTGGGGGGATGTTGCAGACAACCCAAATGACCCACTTAGGTCTTTCCCAGTCATTAATAAAGGACAAAGCCAAGAAAGATTTGCTTTTATTAAAAAAAGAATAACTCATCCTTTCACTGACATTTGAAAGTATGCAAACATCAATTTGTAGCGTTGTTATGTGACCAACCATCCCAGCTTTGTACAAATACCATTGCGTTTTTTCTTCTCTGGTAGGGATGTGTCAGTTTGTCAAAATCTTAATATTTAGTACAAATTTATCTGTGCTGAGACAACTTCCATTGGCAGAGGCTAATGGAATTGCACATTGGTCTGCACATTGCATCCGCTGATGGAATTTTGGGTCGAAATAAGAGAAAGAGACAAAGAGAGAAGGCACACCCCCAGCAGCCTTACCAGCTGGGAACAGGACGGAGCCACATTCAAGTTTCTGTGACAATAAAATATAATGGCTTGTGGTGACCTGGAGAAGACCAGCCTCTGGTCTTTTCCTGCAGACCCTTCCCAAGCTGTGGGTGCTGGGGATGTGGGCAAGGCTCAGGCAGCCTGGCTTCATCCCTGCAAAGCGCAGTGTCTTCTGCAGGATGTGGATTCCTCATTAACCTGACTTTTATCACAGTACTCTGCCCAGTCTTTTGGGTCGAGATAAGATTTTGGCCCACAGAAAACAAGAAATCAATACAAAAAAAATGGCCCAATTGGGTCAATAATCTGCATTTTTACTTTTTTATTATTAGAAATATTTATATTACAGTAGCTTGGTATTTTAGAAGGCTATAAATGCATTTTTATATAATCAGCATTTTAAAAAGTCTATAAACATTCACTATGTTTGCCTAATGTACTATAAAAGCTTCCAAAGGAGCTGTTATTATCCAACTTGTCACCTCACACATGCTCCGAGGAGGATTTTTTTTTTTCTTGTCTGCTGTTAATAAAATGAAGCAAACCATTAACAGCTTTGGAGCTGCAAGGAGAAGTAAAGGGGCTTGTAATCTTGGACTCCAAAGGAAACGTCTGCAGCTTTGCTCCTTGCCTCTTTGAGATTCCCCACACGCAACAACAATTTCAAAGAGACAAAATCAGTTTAGGTTACATAAATTCAAAAGCCCAAGCCTGCTTCTTTTAAAGTAACATCTTGCATTTTGTTTGGAGTGTTGCAATCACATAACATTTTGAAGTGCTTCAGTTTTACATTCCTCCGTGCATCTTCCTCTGGTTTCCTTGGTTAAAGAAGCTTTAATGCAGAATTACTGCAAACACACATGCATTCATTACTACACACACACATATATGTGCATATGTGTATGTGTGCATGCAAATGTGTGTATATATTAAAATCTAGCATGGTGTGCTCTGGTGGTTGTGCACTCAGGACCCATCTCTCTTGGCACCCTCTGCATGCCAAACGCCCATCTGCATCGGTGCATGGAGCACTCCACAAACCAAGTCCTGATAAAAAGATACCATGCAATTTGGAGAGAAACACGGATATTTTTGTCTCTGCAAGCTTGGGGTGAGTGTGGTGTAAATCAATTAGTGCAGGGAAGAAATCTGTGTGCAAAAAGCAGAGTGGGCATGAGCATGGGGTTTTCAACCATCCCTTAATTCACATCTAGGAGACGGGTTTTCGGTTCATCGCCATTTATAGTTTGCTCCCATTCCCAACATATCTCGGTGTCGGGATAGATTCTCAACCCCGGGGAACCTGTCAGGGACGTGATAACAACTCACTCAACCCAAAGCAGGGCACGATTGTGCCTGCGATAGCGAGCGGTGCTTAACAGATCCCCTGCTGCGGGCGCGGGGTCCTGGCTGGTGTGGGAGGGCACAAGCAGCCCCCCTCAGGGATTTGCTGCTCCTGGATGGGGCTGAAAATAGCCTGAGAACCTCTCACTTTTGACACTCAAAAGCCCAGGATGCTCCAAAGGGAACAGCAGGTGATGAGCGTCCCCAGTTTCTTGGGTAAAGTTTTTTTGTTTTGTTTTTCTGGATGAATTCAGGGTGGAGAAGGGCTTTCACGGCTTCAGTTTTTGGAGGGGCATGGGATGGGAAAACACAGAAAGTCCTGGCTGATCAACGAGGAGGAGCAGCTTGGACATCCATGTGATGCTGGAAAAGAGGAGAAAAAAACAATGGATGCAGTTTGTGCTGCTGCAGGAAATTCCTGGCTGTTTTGCAGGGAAAGGGGCCAAACATGCTGCATGGTGTGGCCATCACAGAGGTGGCTCTGACATCTCAGGGACACCAGAATTCATGTAATCTGTGGTTTTGCTTCCATACACCCATCCTGGGTGTCCAGGTGGTGAAGGCATGGAGCTGCCTCTGCTCAGAACTGCTGGGGATGGGGGAAATCCCAGGCCCCTGGATCCAAGTCTGGGTTCAGAAGAGCTGTTGTCTGAGACAAAGTGGCAAAGCCACCCGGGATGGAGAGCAGGGGTGTCAACCAGCTGGCATTTTCCTCGGAGCTGAGTAGCTCTGACATCAGGTCATGAGAAAGTGACCCACATAAGGGGCATGTCCTGGGATGTTGGGATGTCCTGGGGCATCCTAAGAGCCTTTCAAAGCTCACGGCATTGTGGGGTGGTTCGTGCTCTGGGGGGACCCTGCTGCAAGCAAGCAGGACAGGTTGGCTGAGCGTGGCCACCACCACGTGTGTTAGCATTTATCTGTTCCCCAAGGTGACCTCCCCCGGGCACTGCTCTCCTGGACTTCTGCATTTCCAAGCTTATCTAATACGAGTTCTTCACCTGTTTCTGCGGGTGTGAGCCAGGGACAGTGCCTGTGTTGCCCAAATTGCCCCTTGTAGGGGTATCACCAGGGGCAGCTTTGGAGGCTGAAAGGCTCCCATGGCCTCAGAGCCCAGGAGAAGTCTCCACCTCGGTGACCCCCATTAACCTTCTGTGGCAGGAGGGATTTTCCTGGTCTGTGGTGGGGCTCACCCACGCCCTGCATCGAGGGCAGGAGGTCGGCACCTCCCTGGACCTTTGGAGACACGGTGGGGAGATGTGGCTGGGCAACAGGGTAAGGGACTCAGCCCCAGTGTGGGTCCTTCCCCTCTTTACAGTGCAAAGCAGGATCCCTTGAACTTCTCCCCTACCTTCTCGTCTGGCTACCTTTCTACCAAGGAAAAAAAAATACAAATGAAAGAAGCCAAAGGAGAGGGAAAGAGTAAATACAGGCGGGAGACAAAGGTCTTCCTGCACGGACAAGGTCTCTGCTCCGCGCCTCCCAGTGCCACCGCTTACCAAACATAGCCAGGGCCCCGTGAAACCTCGGCCCGGCACGGAGCAGTAAGACGAGCTCCCTTCCCTCTTGATTTGGCCTGCCTAAAAATAGCAGAGGGTAAAAAAAGGCAGAGTCAGGACCCCGCAGGCCCAGTAGTCAATGGGCTGAGGGGTGCGATTGAACTCCAAATCCCGCTCGGCGGCCTCCAGCTGCGAGGCTATTTTTTGCCGTGGGTGACTAAATATGGGCAGGGAGGGAAGAGCACGAGAAGGGGCCGCTCGCCCGGCCGTGCGTGTTTCGGATGCTTCGCTGGGTATATAAGCACTGCAAAGGTGGACTCGCTTCCTGACCAGCTCTGCCCCCCACCGCAGCCCCCCGGGTGCGTGTGTGCGCACCCCTCCCGACAGCCTGACCCTCCTGTCCGAGGCTGACCCTTTGGGGGGGCCAGGAGGGGACATGGAGGGCAGGGGGGGGGGACACGACTTGTGCAGGCGCAGCCCCCTTTTTTTTTTGCATCCAGGTGTGCTGCAATCCGGGCGGCAAGGTGGCTTCTCCTTAACTCCCTCCTTGCCCGCCGCCGCTGCCAGCGCTCCCGGGAGCCTCGCTCCCCTCCCTTCGCTCAGCCTCCTCTGCTCTGCCTCCGCCGCTCAGCCTCCCCTGCTCAGCTTCCCCTGCTCAGCCTCCACCGCTCAGCCTCCGCCGCTCAGCCTCCGCTGCCTCCCGCCGTCCTCCCCCACCCGCCGAGCCGCGCTGCAGCAGCGGGGACGGAGTTGGTGTAGTGGTGCTGGGCGGAGGGGGTGAGGTAAGGGTGGATGTTGGGGGGAGGAGGTTTTGCCTGGTGATTTTTTTTTTTTTAATTTCTTTTTTTTTTTTTTTTTTTTTTTTTTGCCTCCAAGTGAGGACTAATACCATCACTGGGCCTGCTCTCTTTTTTCCCTTCCTGCATTAGAGATTGGCTATAAGGAGAAGGCTGACGGCTGCAGCATGAAGCGCATTATTACCTTGTGATTCCATGACCCTCCTCTATGCATCCCTAACTCTCAAAAGCTGATTCAGCTTTCAGCTAGTGCTCTGGTGAGTCCTCTGCTGCAACAGAAGCTCCTAACTGGTATGTCTTTTTTTTTTTTTTTTTTTTCCTTCCCCTCTTCTGCTCCCTGTCTTTCCCTTTAACAACACCAGCTCAGCTCTTTTTTAAACACTTTTCTGGCCGATGCAGGACCGAGTGCCCATCCAACTTACCCAGGGACTTAAATATCTGCTTTTGCATCCGGCAGATGTGTGTGTGTGTGCCGCGTGTGTGTGTCTGTGTGGGGATGTGCCGGCTGTGTTTAATCGGTGGATGGGTTAGCAGACCTTCCCCCCCCCCACCTTTTTTTTTTTTCGTGTTGTTCTGCTGTGGCATACTCCGCATTTAAAAAAAAAAAAAAAAAGCAACAAACTGCAGAGCAAGCAGTGCACTAGAATAATCTGAACTGAAATGTTAGAACTTTGGCATGCAACCGTTCTGCAAGGTTAAACCGGCCTTTAAATGCCTAATTCAGATCCAGGCTGGCTAATGACACCTAGGGGGATTGGGGCTTTATTTATTTATTTGCACCAAACTAGCGGCTATGAGCTAATACCAGCCAGAGCAAAAGGGTGAAATGTGGTTAAACTTAGCCTAACTTGCAATGATCTCAGTGCCGCGGCGATTAACTGTTCAAATGCCGAGAAAAGAGCATTAATTGCAGGCGCATGGCTTGGGGACGGTCGGAAAGGAAATGCGAGGAGGAGAAGTTAGGTTTTCCTGCCAGGGGTTTGAAATTCAGGTTACACTTCATCCAGCAATCGGCTGTTATTGCTCCTGCAGCTAAGAGTTGGCTGTGGTCATTATATTTTATTTGATAGTGGTAATACCTAGTCGCATAAATATATATATATCGGTGTAGTGTGAGGGATGCTGTGCTCTATACCCGTGTGCACACAAATTCAGATATGCTTTATAGCATGCATACGTATATTTTACACGGCTTTATCCAGAGATATCTAAATGCTGTCTGTGAGCAGGTGTAGCATTCGATCCAAATGCAATGCACCTCCCGTCTGTGGTTAGAGTAGTGCTATGTGCATATGTCTGTGCCAGGGAGCGTACACTCAGCTGTCGTGTGCAATGGTGTAGGCAGAAACCTGCGAGCTGGGTTGTGGATTTAACTGCCTGTTTCTCTGGAGCAGGAGGTTTTGCCTGCCTCCCCGAAGGGCCGAGGCCAGCCCAGCCCCTGCCCTGTGCCTCTGCTATGGCCCCTCTGGCCTCTCCCTGCCCCGTGCCCTGCCCTAAATCCAGCCTGCCTCCAGGTCCCAAAGTTTTGTGGTGCACGGCCGCAGCTCAACTGTGCCACCGGGACCTGAGGGGCACCCCGAGGCTGGGGCAGAGGAGGGAGCTGATGTGCAGCCCCCTGCTTTCCATCCCTCTCACCACCTCGCTTCCCCTCCACCCAGCACCTCAGACTCTTCTCTTCACTTTTATTCACTCCTTGGCCTCTGCACTGTCCGCATTTCCACGCTTTTTTTTTCTCCCACCACAACCATAATTTTATTATACCTCTTTTTTATCTGCTCTGAGCAAGAACCAGAGCTCAGCATGTCGAGGTGGGCTGAGGATGTTGGGTGCTGCTTGCCCACCACCGCTTCCTCGTGGTGTTAGCTGCAGGACGTGGACCACAAAGTGCCTCCTGCCTCATTATTAAAAGCACCATCACACTGCTTGCCTGCTCCTCCACCAAAGGGGAAAACCCTTGGGCAAATCATGACCAAATTTAAAGCCAGATCTGCTCCCGAGCAAGCAGACAGATGAGCGTTGCAGCCGTGGTTGTGCCATGGCCTCCAGCCTTAGCAGGGAGCTGAGAGGCCTCGTTGCAGCTCTCACCCTGAGTGAGAGGGAGCTGGGCAGCCACTGTCCCACACATCTGTGGAAGTCTGGGACTGCTCAGGACCGCCTGTGTCGGGTGGATTTGAGGAATGCAGATTGGAGATGAGTTGTAAATGTTTAGTGGCCCAACATGTCAAGCAGCTGCCCCGCTCTGTGCACCCGGCCTGCTGTTGTCTGTCTGAGGAGCTCAACCCTGCGGTCCGTCTTGGCCATGCAAAACCCACCTGCACATGGGTTTTTGTGCTCTTTCATTATTATTATTTTTTTTGAATCTTAAGTGCCCAGACTTTCCCTCACGCTCCTCAGTTCTCCCTTCACTTTAATTTCTCTGCAGTCATGCATTACCATGGTGCCACAGCTCCATCTCTCTTTTCCTTGCTCCAAAGTAAAGGTGGAAAATTGCCTCAAAATTAGACAAATACTGATGTTCAAAAGGTCCAGCAGCCTGGCAGGAGTGAGGAAGGGCACTGCCCAGAGCCAGGACCAGGTACTTGCCTGAGCTGGTGCACAGTGCACAGCACTGGGGGGCTCACACCCCAGCACTGCGGGGCTTTGCTGCCCGCTGGCCATGGAAGTCGATGGGAACAGGGAAATATTTACTCCCCGGCTCGCAGCGATATTTTACAAAGCAGTGGAACAGCATCGATACAATTAGGTATTCCAAAGTGCTTACTTTGCCGCTCGCTAAGTTTACTTAAACCCTCTTTAAAGGCTTCATTAGGAGACTGAGAGAAACGGCAAAATTCATTAGCGCCGAGGCAGGCGTTGTGCATTTGCCTGCAAATTGCTATCGAGCGGCAGCGGCGGGGCGAGGGGCGCAGGTGAGCGCCCACCCGCCGTGCCGTGCGGTGCTGTGCGGTGCTGAGCGAGCAGCCAGCGCCCGCCGTGACCTCCGCCGCCAAAATCCTGCCTGCAGCGGCCGCCTATTCAGCTCGGCCCGCGGTCGCAGCCACATTGTTCGGGAGCTTTAAAGCTCAGCGTGGCGGCTGGCCGAGGGCAGAGCGAGCGGGAGCCCTGGGCTGCGCGCGGGGACGAGCCCCACGGGGGACACAGGCACACGCGGACGCGCATCCCACGGGGAGAACTCGGAAAGTCCTCGGCCTAAGCTGCCGGCACCTGGCTGTGGCTGCTTTTTAGTTTGCATCTCTGCAGGTGTCTTCCCCCCTGAATCGCCAGCTGGCTGGATGACTTGTGAAAAGAGATTTTTTTTTTTTTTTTAAATTTTGCTTTTTAAATACCCTCAGCTCTCCCAAAGGCATTTTGGGGGTTGCTTATCTGCAAGGTAGTGTCTCGCTCGCAGTGACCAGCAGAGGAAAAATCATTGGATTCACTAGGTAAGACGCTTTCTTCTTCCTATGCTTTAATCTCTACTTACTGATGGAAGCAATTGCTTGTCTGTAGCAGATGAGTTTTCTTGCTCTGGCAGATAGAGCAGGTCCTTCTTGGTGGTGCTTTGTATATCAGCAGCCAGATACTGGATTCGGGCTTTCTGAAAGCAAATTGGCTTTTTGTTTCTAAATTGCAGGGTGCAGGCAATGAGGAAATAACATTTATTTAACTTCCCCCAGCATGTCTTTGTCTAAAATGATATACATGTATATATATAAGTGTACACACAAAGGAAAACCCTTCTGCTAAAGCACATTTTTGCTTTTTTTAATTGCTGAAAGTTTGCAATTTCAGCTGGAACACCCTCTTTGAAGGTGGGCTGGGAGCTGGGCTCCCCCTCTGTGCCATTTCCGTGACAAAGAGCCCCTGGTGGGGCATCTGGCCACGCTGCCGGCACTTTCTGCCCGGTGCACAGCCCCCAGCCACAAAAACCAGAAACCTGCGAGGGCAAAGCTGGGATCACCAGCATGTAGTGTGAGCAGGGGAGCAAGTGTATGTGTGAGTGTGTGTTCAAACTGTGCCATAACTCACTCCCGGGATGTAAATTGTCCATCAGCGCTATTTTCTCCTGTGAACATATAAATGCGCATATTGAAACTACCTGCTTGAGAGACATACTTCTTTATATGCCCATATGAACCTGGCAATCTATGGAATGTAAAGAAGTATGTATTTCAGGTGGGGACCCTTCTCGGAGGAGCGGTGTGTGACCCCGTGCGAAGGGGGGGAGAAAGACAGACAGATTTTATTTATTTATTTATTTATTTTAAATGCCTGACATGGCAGACTGGCTGGGGAGTCAATTGATGATCTTGTTCCAGTGCGTGTATTGTTCTGTCACTTTGCCTGTGTCAGCAGGTGGAAATGCTCATCAGGACATTAAATATTCAATATGCTGACTGCGGCATGGGCTTTGAAAGGCAATGCCAGAGGAAGGCTGGCCGTCCACTCCTGGTTTGCAACAGGGATGCAGGCAGGTCCCTCCTTTTTGCTGCTCACCCCCAGCCCTTTTTCCCCCCAGCTAAGGCTGGGTAAAAAAGCAAACTGCCTGATCATTAAATCTAGAGAAAATAAAAGGAGGTGGAGCAGGGGAGAAGAAGAAAGAGGAAAAGGATCCAAGAGTTGTGACTTAGATGTGCAGTATTTTGGCTTCACGTGTTTGAATCTTTCCTGTGTTAAAACTTTTTGTGCTTAAAACTGGAGAGAAGGAAATATTATGCGTCTGTGTGCTGGTAACATGCTGCTTGGAAACAGCCCTCGAGTGACTAGGTCACAACTAGAAGCACAGGAGCACTTTGAACAGATGCCTATTATTTTCCTAGAGGAAAATAATAAAATTAGTTCCTTGGATTTGGGAAGCTTTTACTGCCTTTTGGTTTTCCTTTTTAACCTTTTCCATCATGAAGTATCTGATTATATTTCCAGGATCCCACAAGAATGAGGCAAGGTAATAAAAATGGGTTTGGTACTTTGAGTGAGCAAGTTTAACTTTCTGTCTGGGTAGGAGGCAAGTAAAACTTTGAGCCCTGATCTTCCTCATGCTTTTGAAATCCCCTTTTGGACAAAATCCTGCCACTTCACCACTGAACTTCTCTGTCCCACCTGCTCCCGAGGTACCCGAACTTATCTCCACAACCCTGCCATGCAGCCAAGGGCCTGGTAATGCTCTGCTTTTGAGTGAATTCCCCGCAGTTTCAGCACATCTCTCTTGGCAAAAGCGCTCCTCAGGTCCTTACCGAGCCTTGATCCGTGCTATTCATGGCGAGCGCCGCTGTCGCTTGTTACATGTGTGCCAAAGGGGATTTCACTGGAAGCATGGACTCATGAATAGCGAGTTAGAAAAGGCAGGGTGGGCTCTCATGGAGAGTTCCTCTGTGCATTATTCAGTGGGATTTAATAATGGTGGTTTTGTTTTGTTTTGTTTTGTTTTTTAATACAAATACCGCAGTTGATGGATGCGCATGGTGTGCTCAGCCCCTGCCCAGGAAAGGAGGAAACTTTCTTTGCTTTGCCAGTGGGCTTTGGGAAGAAACAGTTTGGACATCATCCTCTGGGCCCTAGGGATGGTCCCTTAGACCCTCAGGTCACGTTAGGATGGGTCCTGGCCACTGAGGGCATCCTGTCCTATTCTGAGGCCAGATTTCAATAAAAAGGGTGTGGATGCCGGGACATGAGCAGAGGCTGGGCAGCAGAGCGCTGATGCCCAAGCCTGGCTGCAGTTTTGCTCCCTTGTAAATCACCGCTGGTAGCTTGAGTCACTGGGTGGGAAATTAGGATGGTCCTCACCAGGCTGGCCATGATACAAAATTCCCTCCTTTCTCTGCTGACCTGTTACCCCACCTCTTCCCTCTTTCCGTTTCCTCCCTTCTTTCTTTTCCTTCCTTCTTTCCTTTCCATCCTTCTTTCCCCCCCTTTTTTTTTTTTACTTGCTTTCTTTCCATTTTCTCTTTATTTCTTGCTTGCTTGCTTTCTTCCCTGTTCTATTTTTCTTTTCCTTCTTTCTTTTCCTTCTTTCCTTTCTCCCTTGTTCTTTCTCCCATTCCCTTGTTCTCTATTCTTGCTTTTCTTCCCTTTCCCTCTTTACTCAGTGCAGGTGTCACTAAGTCTCCTCCACCACTGTGCATCTCTCTAGCGTAGGTGCTCACGGTCTGATTTACAGCAGATACCTGCATTCCTAATGCAATTTTTATCTCCTTCCCACCTCCGAATTAATATGCTTGTTAATCACACGGAATTGCTAACTTTAGGAAGTCACTAAGTGCTCAGATTTATTTTTTATGTAAATATTTTCCAAGCCATCATTCCGAGTGCTCTCTCACAGCGCAGGAGCGTGGGATGGAGGTTTGGGGGAGCTGGATACATCCTGAGGCCTTGTCTTCTCTCGGGTGATGTCAAAAAGTAATGGGAATGTAAAAATTAAATGGGAATGCCAGAGCAGCCCTTTTGCCAGTAGCATCGGTGGAAGCAGATGAGGGCTTTGGCCCTTCAGCAACCAGTTTGCGCCGTTCTTGTAGTTGGTGGCAGCTCCTTCTCTCTTTTTTTCCCTCTTTGGATTAAAACTAGGACTGCTCCTCTGTGCTAGGTCCTCTCTATTTCTCAGCTATGATTAAGTCTCTTCTCCTCTGTGCTTCATACAAGGGGACGCAGCGCTGAGGCGAGGCGGGATGCTCAGCTGCGCCCAACCGCCCTGCACAGCGCGCTGAGCAGTGCCGCCCGCGGGAGCAGGAGCTTGGAGGGTTGTAAAAGCCATAAATCCAGTGGACCAAATTAGTTAAATTTTCCTATTCTATGCCTCACAAAACCCAGCCGTTCTTGAGATGGATTTTCCTCATGTAAGCGGAACTAGTGGCAGGTAGAAAATGGGCATTTTGCACATGCACATGGGAGTGCGGGGATGAATTCATGCCATGCGGTTTTCCCCAGCATTTTTTTCTTTTCTTTTTTAGTTTTGTGTGTTTGTTTATGTTGATGATCTATTATTACTGTTGTTACTATTACTTAATATTGGAAGACAGGGGGTCCAATAAATTCCCCCCCCCCCTTTTTAAAAAAAAAAAAGGGGGGGGGGGTATGTTTGCAATTCAAGTTTAATAGTGCATTCATCAAGAGCAATAAAGCATTTTATTGCAAGAGTATTTCAAGGGATGTGCTGGCCCTGGTAAAAGCATTAGTAAAGGGGTGCATCAGCAATCTCATTTAAAACTGTCGACCCAACGTGAAAAATGTTGCGTTGAAGAATAAACTGCTATTAAGCATGATTAGATTGACCTGCAGGACAGATATTTTAGCTGCTGCAGCACAAGTCGATCAAAGTGAGCATCGCTTAGATTGCAAAAAAAAAAAAAAAAAAAAAAAAAATTTAATGCCCTAAATTAAAAATGAAAGAGCCTCGGAATATTTAGGACCAGAGAGTGGCTTTGGGGGTGAGATTTGTGTGTTTGATTAGAAGCTGTTCGCAAAGGTGGGGAAAGGGGGGAACCGTATTAATTGCTGCCCCTTTAGCATACATTGAAAGTATGTTACTCGGATCAACCAATCAAAAAAGAAATTGTGCTGACTCAGCACTCGGGCTAGTCTGCACGTCCGATTGCAGAAGAGATCAGCACTGCACTGCAGTATCTTTCCCTGCCTTTGACACCAGCCTAGCTGGGCAGGGCTTCCCTTGTGCTTCCCAGGACTGGGTTAGGCCAAGAAGAAGAGCGGGCCCTGAAGAGAGGAGGAGAGAGTCAAGGTTGCATGAGCCTCGAGCTGCTACGAGGCTTTTTAGTCAGTAAGCGAGATCTTCCGTGCTGGGTTTGCCCTGCCAGATGCAAGCGGCATGCATTGCTTGGGAATATATCTATTTTTAAAGAGTTTCACCACATCTTGCACTTAACAGTGGCTGTGGGTGAGGGGGTGGTGTGTTCCTCGCAGGAGAAATATCCTCGCTCCGGAGCTGGCATCCCTCCCCTGAAAGACCGGGGCTGATTTCAGCGCTGTGCTCGCAATTCCCTCCTAGCGAAGACGCTTGGTTTAGCGCTTGCTGCTGAAGTTGCTCTTGACATCAAGCGCTACTGCAAGGTGCTTCCCCGTCGGGACGCAGGGGTCACAGCAGGAGCAGCCTCATGCTCGTGGGGCTTGCCTGCAGCCCCGCAGCTCCCCTGCCTCCGTTTCCCCCAGGAGAAGTGTGTCTGCCCACTGGAGAGGTGTGGAAGCCGTTGCTTGCACCACAGGGGTAAGGCTGGAGAAGGCCAGGCAGGCTGATGCAACTACCCAAGGACGAGTTTGTTCTGGGTGTGTAATGGCCAAAATGCAAACTCCTGTCCAGCCTCCAAGTTGGCTGCTTCCGCCTGCTGTGATGCTCCCAAAGCATTTTTTCCTGTGCTGTTTAACCAGAGTCAGCTTGCATCCCTGCTCCTAGCTTGTATTGTTTGCATAAAGGTCCATGCAGAGGAACAGAGGCCAACTGCAGGTAGCTGTGTGCGCAGGTGGAAGGCTGGCAGAGGGCAGGCATATTCTGAACAAGGGGGAACTTAATAGCTGAAGGTTTAGCAGTTGGAGCAGTTGCTGGTGGTGCTCAGGAGGCCAGCTGGGTCCTGGGTTTGGGGGAAATAGGGTGAGTGACAACTTGAACAGATGCAGGCTTTTTCATTCGCCCCACCCCCCTTTTTTTCTTTCCTTTTCTTCTTTTCGTGAAGCACAGCACCCTGCCTGTAAATGCCTTGCCATGCCCAGATATGGCCTGCTCCAGGACGGGCACCACTAGCTAAAAAAGCCATGGGCAGAGCGACGAGCCCGGGGACGGGGAGCAGCTGGTATAAATAAATAGTGCTCATTCTCAGCTGCCCTCCTGCCGGCCGGATTAGGTGGCATCTGGGCAGCCAGGAGGCGCAGGGCTCGTGACCGCCGACCGCAGAAGTCCCCAAGCAGCTGTAAGGGCAGGAGCCTCTCCTGCAAAGCCCTTACATAGGCACGTCGCCCCTGGCATTTGGGGAGTCGGATAAAGCTCCCGCAGCAGGAATCCGGTGACCTAAGAGCGGTCGAGAATAAAGTTCACCGCAGCAGCCGGGGCAGAGCTTCCAATCTGGGAAGCGACCTGACATTGGAGGCAGGATCTGGCCTTCTGCTTTTTAACCTGTTGCACGCACGCAAAGTCTGCAGGGATAGAGAAGGTGGAGGCAAGGTGTTGAGCAGAGTGGCTGAGATGAAGAGCTTCAAGTCCCTCTCTCGGATGCAGAGGGTTAATTTGCTGTCAGAGAGATTATTGGAATATGATTTAATACCTGTGTTTACTTCAGGTCAACAAATTAAAAAAAAAAAAAAAAAAAAAAAAGAAAAGAAAAACAACTCTTAATAATTTAAGGCACCGGCTTGATGGAAGCTAATAGGAAATAAGGAATCTCCTGCAGTGGTTTCCCTCCCAGGCTTGCAGGGAGCATGCAGCCGGTGCACATCCTGCTCACCTGGCACAGCAGAGCCATGCCTGGGTGCAAGGCTGGGCACACGTGCAGCCAGAGGCTGCAGGAGGCCTCCGGATCCAGTGGCAGCAGTGAGAAAGGACGACCTTTTGCTCGAAGGAAGCTCATCGCCTGGTTAATTTGAAGTGAAAAGATGAAGCAGGGAATGGGGATGGATTGGTTGAGAGGGGCAGATCGCTGTGCAGGTGGCAGCTGGAGGGGACATTGTCAGATATGTGTAGTGGGGGATTTGGGTTCTAAAGCAGGGGGTGACGCTGCAAAGCGGGGTCCCTGATGGGCAGGGGGATGGAGGCACGGGCAGACCATGGAGCAGGCAGGGCGAGAGAAGGGAGCACAGTGCTGAGCAAAGTGCTGTCTGCTTCCATCGCCGGCACTTGGCACATGAGCAAAGGCTGTAGCAGAGTACCTCAGGGTCTGCCCCAAAGTGACTGCGGTCCGGGCAGGGGATGTCTCAAGCCTTTGGGAGAGGTCTGGCAGATGTTGCATGCTCTTGTGGGGTGAAATGGCATTTCTTTATCGGGAATGGCTTCACCATTAATTTAACACAGAGGCTTTGTCCCTCTCTTCCTCGCTGTGTCAGGGCTGTGATGCACCATGCGCTGCGCCAGCTTGTGTTCTTTCAATTAAGCTAGCTTTGTCCTAAAGTCTTGTCTCTGAGATAATAAGGTGCACACACATACGCACCCACTAAAATCCATTGTGCCATTTTTGCAAAGAACAGCAAAAGTTGCCCATGTGCCTTCCCCTCTCTGTCCTCCACACTCATTTGGCCTATTTGAAGCTGAATTTATTCCTGGGAAGGTCCCCATCAATTTGCTCTGCTCTTTTGTTGACAAGTTTATTAAAAACCCGGGCAACTACATATTAAACTTTTATCAGTGTCGAGGAAGAATATGTCCTTTGAGCGGCCACAAAAGTTATGGATTGGGTCTGAACATTTCTTGTTCCACCGGCCGGCTGAGTCAGCGTAACAAATAAAAGCTGCCCCCCTTTTTTTTTTTTTTTTTTTTTTTTTTTTTCCCTTTCTTGAGAGACAGTTCCCTCACCGGTGTAAGTAACGGCGGCAATAATGCAGGCAGGTTTCGGACCTGGGTAAACAGGAGCTTTTTTTCTTCGCTCCCATCAGTCCTTATTGCTGATTTGAATTATTAACCTAAAACCAGAATAAAATAAGAGCCCTGGGGGTGGTTATTGCTTCTTAGCTCAGAGCCAACGGTTTGTGTAAAATAACTGATACTTTACAGATGTTTATAGGAAAAAATAGCCCCGGAAATTAATAACATTTGTTGTACCAGGAGGGATGTGAGTGGCTTTACGCTTCCATACTCCGCAAGGGCATGAGGGATTTGGAGCGCTGGCCCACGGCGATGCTCGGCGGGGATGTGCCTTTGCATGATATGGGATTGTTGCTCTTCTTCTTTAGTCGTAAGATTAAACTAGGAGAAGGCCAACGTGTTGCAGGGAAGATGTTAAAAATAAAGCATTAGCATCGCATAACCTAGTTCCTGTTTTGCCTCGCGACTGAGTTTTCACGAGTTGAAAGAAGCCTGCAAAATAATTGGTGAGAAGGGTTTTGAACTGCCAGAACAGCAGACAGGCAGGAGAGAAGTGAACTGAGCTGCAGTTCTTAACCTCCGTCAGATAAATAAATAAATATCTGTCCCCAAACAACATATTTCTTGGCCTGTCACCGTGTCCAAGGATTTTTTAGTTCTTAAACAGGTTTGCTGGCATAATTTGTCAAGTACAACAGGGAGGTTTCTGTGTGACAGAGGATCATTTTTCACCACGCACGCTGGGGCACCGAAGCAGTCCTGCAGGCTCTGAGCAGCTCCATAATTAGATAACAGTTAACATACGTGTATTAGAGGGATCATCATTCATGCTACGGGATACAGCGGGGCCCGCCACCGCCAATACCACGCCGTGCCGAAAGCAGGCAGGGAGCGGTCTGGACAAATACGTCTTACTCCAGGAGTTTATCTGCATCACCATTTGCTCCAATTATAACTAATTGGACACATATTGCATTTTCATAGCATCTAATTTTCTATTGATTTTAACGGGACTGCTGGTGTTTTGTACTATTAAGTGGTGTCTCGTAGCCGTTGCTGTTTCAAAATGCTGAGTGCACTCCCCTGTATGGAATTATGCAGTCAGCAGATGTTTTAAAACCTATTTAATTGTTCGGTCCATAAAATGCACAAACTGTATTAGGGAACGGCTTTGTTCTCTTTGAGCATGTGAGTCTGGAAATCCAAACTGAAAACTATTTCTGCCCCTGGTTTCAGGAGAGGAGGCTCCCCGTGGGATGCTCAGAGCCCTGCTCGGAGCCACACAGTCTCCGGGGGCACCTCAGCCTTGGGCTTTGCAGCTCCCTCCAGGCATGGGTGCTCTGTGTTTCTTGGTCTGCGTACAAATCAGGACCTTTATCTACAAGGCCAAAATCTGGATTGAGACAGAGTTGTTCATATTGAGAGCCAAGGTTTTGATAAGGTCACTTTTGGTCTCCTGTACGACTGAGGACTGAGCTGGTAATTGGTAGGGTTTGGGGCTTTATTCTCTGCCAGAGATATTGCTGTCTGCCTTGGCAATACATCCAAATAAAACCGGACTATCAAATTAGCCATTGCATTTCAGCAAATACTCAGTGAAGCAGGATGAAAGCAATAGTCCTCTGTTCAGCATCATTTAAAGAAGAAAAGATTGAAACGAGATACTCAGTGGAGGAATGGAGAGGCGGCCTAGAAAAAGCTTTTCCAGCAGCGCACATTTGATTGTTACAAGCATGGAGGAGACTTGAACGCTTTGGATATTGGTATTAAAGGTAGATAGGGATGGTAAAAGGTGATGGGATTTGTGTTTTAGGGCAGCAGAGTTGCCTGGGGTGTCTGGGGGCTGCCATCAGCCTGCTGCCTTCGCCAGCCATTAGCAGGAACCGCATCATGTCTGTGAGAGGCAGGTGAGTTCACAGAGGTGTATAAACTAAATAGACACTTTATTAAGTTCAGGTAATAGTTTTGAAAGACTGAGTGGCTACTGCACTGTCAGCAACTACTTTAGTGCCCAAAGGAACTGAGTGCTTTTTAATTAAGTCAAATAAAATCCAAGTGGAAGACTCCGCAGCCTTGTCTGGAGCGTACTTTTTGGGTGGAATGCCTATAATTTTAGAAATGTTAATAAAACACAGTCCACTTTTTCCCTGTAATAATATAAATTAAATTAATATTTGATGTCTGTAAGAAGAAGGATAAAAGCAATGAGGTTGTATTTTCTGGCTTACAAATGGCACAGTGCAGAATACAGCAACTATGGCATTGATTTAAACATCCTTGCAAAGACACCATGCAATAAAGTTGAATCATCTGCAGTACAGGTACGGCTGTTTGGGGGAAAAATAGCCAAATGAGAGCATAGACATTTTCCAGTATTATCAAAAGCCACTTCATTTGGGGAAATTTCCTCAGATTTAGTAACATTTGGATGGAAATCAAATAACACATTAACTTCAGGAAAGGGTAAAAAAAAAACCTTCCAAAGCTAATTACAAAGGGAAAGCGCACTTCATTAAGATAAAGCTGTAGGAAATCAATGTTCTGTATTGTTGTTTTTTCCTTTTGATTGGATTTTAGCATGATAAATTGTTAATGCATTTGATCTAAAAATGATTTGTTTATTCAGATGAAGAGCAACAGTACTTTGTCTCATTTGGCCTTTTAGCTTGTAATGATAATGGCTTCAAGAGATGTTAATTTCTCAAAAGGGTATCGGACTGGAATAGGCAGGAGATTTCTGGACTCAGAAGGATGGGCCCCATGCAAGGGTTCCTTGTAGGCTAATTCTATTGCATGTCGAATCTTCTGCTTCATTAGGAATATCGACAAACGCTGATAAATTCTTTGGCTTTTCTGTGCTGTCTATATAAAATGTCTTTATTAGAATATTGAGGCTAAAGTGGAAGGGTCTTCAATATATCAGGTCCTTTTATGTTGCCTACTCCTGATCCCACTTGCTGGGGCAGTGGTGTGCTAATGCAGGGATTTTGTCCTTTCTCAGGACTGTAATCACAATCAGCAAAGCTGGCAGCTGGGCCAAAAGCAAAACAGGGGCACTATGCAGGGGCTGACAGAGACAGAAGAGAGAAGCACGGGTTCATTTTGTTATTTTGGCTTGATTTTCCTCTGAGGCATGTTCCCATGTCTCCCCGCTGCTGTCCTGCACTGAGCTGTGGCCGTTCCCAGCTGGGGCTATGCTGGTCCTGCAGGCAGGGCTCAAAGCAGGGTCCTGACGAGGGTGGCACCAGCACTCGATCCTGGCCTTGAGGACAGAGCAGCCAGAAAGGACATTTCCAGTGCGAGACCGAACTCCAAGCATTGCCAGGCTGGATGCGGATGACCTTCAGACAGCAAACCTAAATTTGGCGGTGCTTGAACTTGGGACATGGCCTCAGTGGAAAGGAAGACTGACACCAAAACCCTGCCTGGCTGTGTCAGGGGGTGAGCACAGCCTGTGGGAGAGATGATCAGCTTCAGCACAGCTCAGACCTTTGAACATCCCCAGCAAAGCCCCTGCAATTCATCTTGCTGCACTGCTGGCCATGCCCGGGCTGGTCCGCAAGGAGGCTGCGAGCCCTCTCATGCTGCAGTCCTCGGCAGCTGATGGTGTGGGATGCTCTTCCTCAGTTGCTGGGAATGCCTCACCACCAGAGACATCATTAGTTGTGATTAATGACGTACAGAAGAGAAAAACTAATTTTCTAAAAAGGAAAACCTCACCCATAACTCACTGCAGAGAACTCAAACAAAACGCTACAGAATGCCCACGTGTGCTTGCAGTGATTATAAAGCAAAGCCAGGGGAGTGGGGCAGCACCCATCTCTGGCAGAAGATACTCACTGTAACCCCCTCACTGCCCCAAAAAATGATGGGACAGGGACAAAGCAAGGACATTTGGAGAGCTGAGTATGCTTCAGGTGTGCTATACTGATGCTCAGGCAGCTCGCTAACACAAAATCCATGTGCCAGTCAGCGTTTAGCTTACAGGCTCAATGCAGCATTGGTCATCAATGGCACTTCCACCCCCCACAATTACTGGCAAATAATTACTTTCCTCTGCCTCCTATAACTCACCAAAGGACGAATTTAATACTTCCAGGTCTTCACTGTCTAAGTTTCCATTTAGTTCCTTGGCTTGATTGTCTCTTGAAAAGGTACCTAGAGATAACTCGACTAAATTAATTGTAGAGCTCTTTTAAAAAAGCTGTTCTCTCTCTCTTTCTCTCTGTCTCTCTCTCCATTTATTTATAGGCAGCTTAGAGTAACGGGGCTGGGCAGTTAAGTGATCCGCAGTACTTACTGCTACAATGCAAAGCCCACGTTTCTTGGGCAGAGATAATGCTGGCCCATTTGCAATATTTCTGTGTGCAGTGGTTTGCAGCGCAGGTGCCTTTTCCCACTGTCTTCTTGCAGCGTGGTGGGCTGTGAGAAAGAGGGGGGGAAAAGTCACCTTTGCCTCGTGACGCATATAAATTCTTTAAATAGGTTATGCACATGGCAACGTGCAATAGCTGTGCATGGCACTAGGTGAAGAAGGAAAGGCCTGACTTTATTGGCTCCCGCTGCAGAAATGATCAGAGCTGCTGCAGTTTTAAAATGTGATTTCCCAAGTTGTTTGGAGCAGTGGGGTGCTCATGCGGCTGGGCTCACAACCAGAGCCATTGCACCAGTACCACGGACTGAGACGCAGCGGGGTCACCCCATTTCCTTCTCCATCCCATCCCTTCCTGTTGATTTCTGCTGGTGGCACTGTCCTTGCTTGTCTCAAGCAGATCTTAAAGCCACTAAAAACATTGATTTTAAGGGCAGATGAGAAAACACTGGGGGCTGCAGGGCAAGGGGGCTAACCTGAGCTGCTCAGCTGTGGTGGCTCTGCCATAGCAGGGGATGCTCTGTGCTGGACCTGCTGCTGCTGGCAGGTGCCTCTTGAGTCTCCCAAACACAGGGCACAGAGGAGGACAACAGATGATAAAGCTCTGAAAACAAGGAGGCAGGAAGTGACAAAGCACCTGGATTAAAACAGTAGCCTTTACTTACGTCGTGATGTGGTAGCAATGCAGCTTCAAGACAGAGCCAAATAGAAATTAGAAATGCTACAGGCTGGTGGTCACTGCTGCAGGCTATTCGAGCACTGTTAAAACTGCCTCTTTAATTCAGACCAGCTCTTCATCCATAGCTACTAAGAAGCTTACATAAATCCTGATTGCCTGAAAGTGAAGCCATTTGAACCAGTTCAGCATCAGGCAGCGAGTTCAGAAGAGGTCCCGGCAGCCGTGAAGGAAAAGACCCCAAGGAGTTCCCCTCTTTGCTTTGCAGACCGCAAGGCCAAATGCTTTGCTAAAGCTGGTAAAATGGAACCAAATCAACTGTTCAATGGATTTGGTCCCCTTCAACCAGCTGTAGCTGTGCATTGATCTCTCAGACGCACCTCGGAGGTTGGACCGGACCGAGACAACCCAGGTAGCAGAAGACAAATGGGCACACGAGTGCTGCCGATAAGGAGATGATGATGATGACTGGTATCTGCAGATCTATCACCCGGGCTCTAAACTGGTGGGCTGAGCCTGAGTCATTATGTGGTTGCCAGTCAATCCTGCGTAACGGAGACCACTCAAGATTGATAATCTCTATCGTCCTCCTCTATTGATCCCTGCTGTGATTCAGGTCTGTGTATTTCAACTGCAAACGCTGTGCATTTTCCGTGTATTCGCTCACACCCTCCTGGGAACCCCATGCCTTGATGTTTCATCTGCTGCAATGAAGAATAAATGTTTTGGTCTGAAGTTCCCTCCTTGTGTTTTGTTCCATGCGCTGTCCTGCTCATTTTGTAGGCTCGAGAGAAGAAATGGGAGTAACGTGGCTGCCCCAGCAGGGGATGGGTTGGGAACACCAGCTGCTTCCCAGCTGCCCCAGACCACAACTATCCACAGCCCGCACTGGCCAGCTCTGCCTAGTGGCTCAGGAGATAACCATTTTATTCCAGAAAGGGTCCCCAGTACGATTTTGTTGGCTTTATGCTCCTAAAGACCTGTGAGGGTCTGTGGTCGGCTCCTTATAAGCACTAATGTTATGCTAATGGACTTAAAGAAAATCACTTGCTTTCCCGTGTAATAATGATCGGTGGGAAAGTAAGCTGGGCATCATCTTTTCCTAAGTATTGTAAATCTATAGGACTATCACGAGCTATGAATATTGCTGGTATAATGAGCCATTTGGATGCAAAATCTGATGAGAGTTGGTTCATGTCTTTACACCTGGCCCAAGGTAACCCCTGGCATTAGGGAAAGCAGAGGTTTGTCTCCTTGCACACCTGGGAAATTTGGGTCACTTCACTCCAGGTCCCTGGTCCTTTACATACCATTTATACGTTCTTACTAGGATCAAGATGGGGATGGCTAAGGATGGAGATGAAAGCACGAGGGAAAAGGAACCCTCAGCGCAAGTCCCTCATTGCTGTCAGTCTGGGCTGTGAGGGATATCAGGACTCCAGAGGAACAGGTTGGGTAGAAACAGATGCTTCCCGCAGTCTGTGGCTTGGGTTTCCACAACACCACGCTCCTCCCTCCTGCTCCCACAGCCTGGGTTATTCTCCTTCATTCCCCAGGGCTGCATCCATTGTAAACAACACTGTTATTAAAATTCCTCCTCGGTAATGATAATTAAGTTACTAAAAGTTGTCAAATGGGGAAGCTGGAGGCATTGCAATTGGAACAAAACCTTGGAATGTAAATGAAAATGTTTTCTCCTGCAAGAAGCGTGGGTGGATAAGGGCCCACCTGCTGCCATGGCTCGGGGAGTTGTCTTCCTAACGGGGCTGCCAGGCTCCGGCTGTCAGCACCTACACAGAGCCCAGACACACGTGTTCCTCTACAGGCAACCCTGAAAGCATTTGTTGCCCCCAAAATCCATTCCCACTGGAAGAGTTCTGGATCTGTGTGGGGACAGCAGTTCTCTCAGGGTCACTTTATACAGGAGTACACGATATTTTATTATCCAGTGCAGTTTTCGTACAATGATGTCATACTACAGTGTCTAGACACACTGGCCATTCTACAAACCCGGGTGCCAAAACTTCACCTTGGCCCATATCTAGGTATCCCCAGAGCCATCTGAGCCCTGAATAGCAGGAATCATCCGGCTCTCCTGAAGCCAGAGGAGAGATGACTAAGTGGGGACTACAAAAGTCAGGCCATGTATTCCGAGGCTTAAATGTGGATCCCACCTTCAGGCACCCATGCTTGAAAATTTCTGCTGGTAATTTTATTACTTAATTATATCTTTATGGGATAGGGAATTCAATTCACTTAACAAGGAATTTCTATAACAATACAGCCTATTATGGTATAATCGAGGCAATGTGAGGCCCAAGCAGAAGGCAGCTGGTAGACTCTGGTGGAACGCTCCAGGGACTGCTAACATATAGGGACAAATCTAAGACCTGGGCCAAAAAATTGCAAGTATCCCTCCCAACAACTTGTCTTTCAGCTCTGCTCTCTCCCAAATCCCTTCTGATGCTCTGCTTCAGAGCAAATGGAGCCAGCTCCCTTTCAGCCAGGAGCTGCCCAGGCCATGGATTTGCCCACAGACTGAAAATTGGGTCCTCTTCAAGCTGGTTTCCCATAAAGCACAGCTCTGAGCCAAAGTTTTACCTCTGACTTTGAAAAACCCCAGGATCAGGCCCTGGCTTAGTCACTATAAGCCATAGCCACTTAGAGGCTGCTCTGATGGCCCACCAGACCCTGCTGGTTTCCTGGAAACCCTATTAGCTCCTCAAACAAGGCAATGCTGAGGACTCTGTCCTTCAAACATTTTGTGCAAATATTAAATAGCAGTGAATAATTAGCAGGAATAATCCTTTTTTCTTGACCGCTTCTGTAATAAAGACCTTTGTCAGCAAATGCAAATGTCATTTTGTGCAGCAATTCATAATCCAGACCTGCTAAACACGTCAGACTAAATACACCTGTATTTTAATATCCATTGTATTTGTACAGGACTTTAAAGAGAGATAAAACCAGACACTTTACATGTCCCAAAGACCTGAGAGCATTAGTCAGTCAAGTGTAGGAGGAGAAGGTGGCAAAAAAGGCAGTAAAGAGGGGAAGGATAAAACTAAGATGGTAAAAAACAAAGTATATAACCAAATTTACCTACTAATTTGGATTACACTCACTAGGGCTCTACACATGCATTGTGTGTGTTTTCCAAAAGAACTGTATAGTCTAATTAACACCAAGATGGCTAACAAAAATCGTATTTGCTCTAAATGTGTCATCCCCATCTTTTTCATTCCAAGAGAGAAAAATCAAAAGGTCTCTTCAGCTTGTTGAGCAGCTGTGAACTTTGTACTCTTTCAGCATGGGGTCCAACCCCTCCAACTCTTCCTCTCTGATATTCTGGTTAGCAATGTCCTCTCTGGAAATCCCCAAAAGTAAGGGGTTAGAGGCTGTCCCTGTATTTTAGGGTTAGACCCACTTTTACCTTTGATGATCAGCAAATCAGCAAATGCACCTCTGGGTCCAGCAACCAGATTAGCTGGATTCTGCCCATGGAGTTTTACTGCGTACATAAAACACACGTTTCCTTTGTGTGTTTTTTTTTTTTTTTTTTTTTTTTTTTTTTCTGATAAAAGGAAAAAGAAAGGACAAGCAAACCAACAGGCAGATAATTGTTCTGTGCTGACAGTTTGTCAAACGAAGGAAGCGCAATTTTAGTCAAGAGATCTACGTTACTGCAGCACTTGAGCAGAAGTCTCTTCCTTTACTCTCAGATGGCATTGACATATAGCCTGGAGGGGCTATCAGGATACAAAGCTAAAGATGGTTAAAGACATTAAAAACTGTACAATGTGAGCACCATCTACACCAGGACCATCATCCAGGAGGAAGATTCATCCTGATGTATTGTGCAGAAAGCAAAGTGAGCTGAAGGTATTTTCAAGATGGACAAAATTTATATATATATATATATTCTTACTCCTAACCATGCCTTTTCTAGTGGGTCTTTATCGGCTCTTTAAAAACAATGACCAATATATGTAATGATCTGCCTTCCTCTTTCTTTCCGGGTGAATCATAGTTCCTGCAGGGTGTTCATCACCGAGTGTAATGGCTGGCTTGATCCATTCGTGTCTGACTGCTTCCCAGCAAGCTATTGAACGGCTCCTCTTCATCGCAGGGCCGCCAGCATTTCCCAGGTCCTGCCAGGGCTTCTGCTAAGTTGTATAATAAATATTGCACTCAGAACAAGACTTTAACCGTTGCCACAGGATGGAGGAAATTTGCTTTTCCGCATTTCTTGAGTTTGGTGCTGCCTAAGTTTCTGTAATGCACTTGCACAGAGAATGGACTTAATATTCTTGCATTTTTTTTTTTTTTTTAATATGATGCACAGTTTATATAGTGGGTGCAGCTGGAAGGAAAAAGAACTGCAAAGAGGGGACTTCACCTGCTGGAAAATATTCTCTGCTTCCCCCAGAAGTGATGAAAATGTCAATACTATTGACGCAATCACTAATTAAAAACGACTGCCATAATCATGCATATGATAGCCGTAGGATATCAGTTTGGATTAAATGTAAGCAGCGAGCTGTGCTGCACATGGTTTTCAAAAGCATAAGGGTCTGGGCGATGGCATCTTCTGTACAGTCCAGAGGGAGCAGCAGAAGGATGCTCTCACACATGGGCTGCTCCTGTGCTGCCCAGCCCCGCTGAGCTGTGCAACTGCTTGCATGGCCTGAACTCTGTGCAACAGTCCTCCCATGGGGAGGAGCACGGCCCAGTGAGCCCCAAAACCACAGGAAGGACAAAAAGAGGGACAGTTCTTTGAAGCAGGGAGATCTGTCTGTTTCAGAAAGAATCAGGAAAAAAAATAATAAATAATAATAATAATAATAATAAAAAAGCCATAACTGTCATTTGTGGCATTGCACAGTGTGTAACAGCCAGCACTTCCCAAGTGTAAGGATCCTGACCTCCAAACTATCATTGTAGAAGTTTATGATTTGTATCCATCTTCACTTTAAAGAATAGGATGGAGTGTAAAGCTGTCAATAGAAAAAAAAAATATATATATATATATATAAAATAAAAAAAAATAAATTTTAAAAAAGGGATTTTAAGAAAGCAAGGGATAGCCAGAAAATAGCTGTTAACAGCCAGGCAGAAACTTAAACCTCCTAAACCTGGAAGAAAAAATTAAATCTAGATCCAGAGCTTCTGCATTGTGGCTCAGGTACATGGCTGGCAATCGCAGAGGATTTGTCTGGTAAATTTGCTCAGCCTGAATTTGCAGATTCCCTGTGGGTAAATGCCCCCTTGACGCTGGCAGAAGCAGGGCTGCAGAAACACCAGTGCTCACGGCTGAAGCCTTGCCATCAATCTGCTGGCAGCATCACTGCAGCGTTGCTCAAGGCTGCCCTGGGCTCTGCCAGGGCTGCCAGCACCCTTAGGAGGGAGCTGGCGGGTGCCTGCCCCCCTGGTTTAGGCAGAATCGGTCACTGGAGCTCTTCTGCTTGCAGCTGTGTGTGCTTTTTGCTCTTCTGAGTAGGCAGGGGGAGGCTGAAAATGCCCAGGGGGCTGCTGGTGGTGTGGATGCTGATGGATGCGATCCCATAATTTCCCGAGGACAACTTGGTCTCCTGTGAATGAAGCTGGAGCTGAGCCTGCTGTGACGACCTGACATCATGCTGGGGATGCACCTTTCCCTCTCAGCCGAGGTGGAAGTGCCGAAGGCTTCCCAATAATACATTTTCTTCACTTTAAACCTTTGTTAAATCCAGCAAGCTCTTTGACATTGGAAACTTTTATGTGCTGTGTTAGTTGGTTTTCAAGCATAAACAAATTGATTCATGAGTGGATAAATCTGATGCATCTTTTAAATGGAAAACCAACATAATTTTCCATCAGAGATCTGCTAATAAAGCACATTTACTTGGTTAATCCATTTTTTTTTTTTCCTCTGCCGTAAGTGCAGAACATAAGGTATAAAAATACCAGATCAATAGCCAAACGAGTGATCAGAAACCCTGCGTGGGCCACCTTTTGGTGGGCTTCTTGCAGGACTCAGCTTTCTGGTTTTGCTGCCTGAAGCCCACTCCCAAAGTCATCCTGGAGCAGCGAGGCTGCAGCACTGCATCTGTCCTTGCAAGTCCCAGGGGACAGCGGGTGCAAAGCCACCTGCATCTGGGTCCTCGTGGCACCAGCACTCCTGCTTTTAGAATTAGGTAGGTTAAAGGTGTTCGGTTTTTCCCCTTTATTTGTTTATTACGATTATATTTATTATCGCAGAATGCGCTGGGTAGCAGAAAAGTGCGTAAAAGACAAAGGCACCTTCCAGTTCAGCCTGCCAGGGAATCTGCACAATTTCCCCTTCTTATTCCTCTGTTGGAGTGCGGCAGTGTTATTTCAAAGGAAAAGCCTGCACAGCCTTGTCTCTGCAAACACCGCAACCGTTGCTCGATCGGCGCAACTCTCTCGTGTGAGCTCATTTACCACGCGGTTGCTTCACAGGCTGTGGAGAATTGCCTCGTACCTAATAATTCTGCTAATTTGCTTAACTTGCCCAGATTGCAAACAGCCCTGCCCTGAACAAGCAGCTTTCTAAATGAACCCCTAGATGATTTCTTGACAAGAGGGGATAGGAAAGGTGGCTGGCTGGGGAAGTTGAAGCTCACAGCCTTTTTATTTTTGACCTTTGGGCCAGCATTCAAATTTGCTTATTGGGAAAACCGCATTCAAAGTGTATTTTCTTCAGGGATTTACAGTACCCTTTTGCTTCTAATTATTCTCACTTGATGTCTTCCATAAATTACTTAAAGATGCTTCTATTAGGGAGTTCCTGTCCTTTTAATTATCTTGCTAAAACCTCCTTGCTGGTGGCACCAGGACTGCCAGCCACACAAAGCTGCCGGCTGGTGGCTGCGAGCAGTGAATTTGGGAGAGTACGTGGGTAATACAAAAGGCTGAGCAGTCCGGGAAAGAAATGAAAACTGCAGCAAAGGTAAATGTCAGACTATTTAAAGACAATGTTGACTATTGATTTTTTAGAGGAGACTACCTCTTCAAAGGATGGCAAGCGTTCCTTCAGATGCAGAGGAGGCAACTTAGACAGAGGGGAGAGAGGGAGGTGAGCGAGCAGGGAGGATGGAGATTTTCCCAGAGAGAAAAATGAAGCCTTTATGAAGCCTTTGGGATTAAAGACATGGCTTAGTTCTTTCACAAAAATCCACCCTTCAACCCACTTAAGCACTGTGCCTTCCCCAAGAAACAAAGGGCAGGGAGGTGCTGGGAAGCACTGATGAGCAAAAAGGAGATAAGCAGCCTAGCACTTGTTTCACTGCAGGTTCCCAGTGAAAAATGAACCTCCAGGCACCCCCAGCCATTTGTTAAGTGGCAAAGCTCACCGAAGCTCCTGATTCTGCCTCCAGCAGAGATGCTCTTTGCTCACGGGAGCAGCTTGGGCTCAGTAAGCAGTGCTCACCGTTCCCACCTGCACCTCTGGGCACATGGGGCAGGACCAAAACAGCTGTAGTTGCTGCTGTGGGCATCCCAGAGTGCATGGGACAGCTAGCAAGAAGCAAAACCATCACTATTTCTGTACCTGCAGCTAGCAACTTGTGGGAAATTACTAGCAAATTGGCAATTTGGGGTCATCCTTTAGAATGACAGGATGGGCTTTATTTCATATGGTTTAAGGGAAAATCAAGCCTCGAATAAAAGCCCTGTTTTTTAAAAAATGAAATGCATGTATATATGTATATAAAACACACGTTATATGTATATTAAAAACAAACAAACAATTTTATTGGGAATCTTGAGTGACTCTGTGGAAATAACATTATCATCTTATGTTACACCAGTGTGTCTCTGAGCCCTGGCACACGCAAACTACCCAGCTCTGTAGTTGAATTTAAATGAAAAGTCTATTACTCATAAATAAAGGGGGCTAGGCTGGTGCTGTAGGTTGAAGTGGAAGGCTTGATCTCTGTTGGAATTTAAAGATTGTAAAATGCCACTTTGAGGCATTATGCAGTTGTGCAGAAACACTTCTCCTGCAGTGCATCTACTTCTGAGAACAGATCTGGCCCTAAGAGCTATTACTCCATGTTTTTAAGGTGCAATCTGTCATCCTGCAAGCTTCCCCGCATGAAAAGCTTCAGGATCCGGTATTGAAAGGGCATCTGCAAGAGCTGCAAATAGCCCTAGGAGTGATCCTGGAACAGCCCTGCTCATGGCAGCAGCTGTTAGTGGGGCAACACCGACCTTGGTGGGCTTTGAAGGGGGCACACGAGAGGAGCAGACCCTCTGCACCTTGCCCTTCCTCTCTACAAATGTTTTTGAGAGCTTCAAGATCACGATAGGACTTAAAACCCTTCTGGCAGCCAGCTCAACTTGCAGAAAACCCCAGTTCCTCACAGATCCCAGACACAGTGCAATGCGGTATTACTGCCTGGGGTAACTTTGGGTTTAGATGTATTATTTCAATAAGGAGGTCTTCAGACAGCGTTAAATGACAGATGATATAATTTCTGAATGTGACGTTCATCTGAATTTTATTTTCTGATGTTTTGACTCATTGACTTGATGTCTCTCTATTATGCACACACCTCTGGAGATGTTGCTGGCAATGATTATGCGTAGCATCAAGTTAGTGAATAAAACCACTCCAGGAACTGCTTTACAGATCACAGTATCGTTTTCTCTGTAATTGTCCTACAAACGGTGGAAGTTATATGGAGGGAGCAGCGTTCTCTGACAGACTGCATATTTTTGCAGCACGCATCAGATCTCACTTTGGCTGCTGAGACTTATTTCTGATGGTTCTTGGGGATTTAACTTTAAGACCAATGTATTTTAGTATCCATATACACTCCACTCTTCATGTCATCCGGCAGCACCGGAGGATGAGCTGTCTCCTTAATATGGATGAGACACCAATTTATCTAAGTTATCACCTCACAATCTCTCATTCATCTCTGCTGTTAAGTGCTGTGTTTCTGACACCCGTACCTAAACTATCAGCAACTTCTCCTTCAATTGAAACCATAAGTAATTTTTGGCTGGAAGCTCTTGTTATGTGTATAATGGCTTCTTCATCTCCCAGCTGGAATTTGATGATAGGTGACTGAATCAGGCTCTGGACACCTATTATTAAACCCACAGCACCACACAGACCCACTCAGCATGGTAAATCAAAAGTCAGGGCATCTTTCCACCACCTGAAAATATATGGCCAAATTAACACGTCCCAAGCTCACTTTGAACAGCACTGCAGCCCTGCGTGACAGCCCAGGCGTCTGGCTGCCAACTCAGCAAAACTTTCCCCCTTCCTGATGCACTCCCAAACCTGCAAAACTTAGCCCTACTCCTGATATTCTCTTTATAGAAAGTCCCGCTGGTATTATGTATCAAATAAAGCTCTCATTATTTAGTTGCTGGTTCCTTCGTGCCGTTGCTCTCATTAATCATCCTGTTCTTCAAGCCCCATGCTACAAGCCGTTGGGACTGCCTCGGTGCACACCCCTCAATTATAGGTTGTGTCCTCTGCCCCTCCAGGCTGGTCATTTCCATCCCTCCACATACCCTGGGGAGTTCCTGGGGTCCAGCCCCACATCTCTGGGGGCCTCTTGGCTGGAGTCCCAGTGCCAAAAGTCATCTCCCCAACCTCGTCTCGGGGCACCTGGGGATGCTCCCGCTGCAAAGGGCCCTGATTCATGCCTGTGTTTAGGGATGCTGCAAGGATGCAAAAGGGAAAACTCTGTGGTTGTGCCCCAGATCTGTTCAGTTAATCCCCACATCCCTTCAGAAATTCTTGCCAACTACTGAGGACAGGGAATTTGCTTACCCCCTGCTTGGCTTCACCTCCAGAGTCCAGCACAGATGGTGTCTGGATGAGCCCCATGCCCTGGACACCCCTCTGGCAGAGGAACCCAGCTCTTTTTTTCCCTCCCTCCCTTGCACCAAGCAGCAGCACTTCTCCCTGCAGCACGGGACCTGGGGAGCTTGCCACTTTCTCTGGGTAATATTTTTGGGAAGCACAAATATCTTAAAGCTCTGGATCCTAATTCCCTTTGTGCTGAGGATAAATGCAAAGAGACAGAAGAGCAGAGGAGAGCAGGCTCCCCTCAACTGTAAGAATTCACCAAATCCAAGGGTTTATTCATTTTATTACCCTTGGAATTCATACGTATGCATATATATATGTACATGAATTCATATAATGACACATAATTAATTTAGAGTTTGGCATTTCAGAACAGGTAATTAAAATAGTTCATTGTTGATTAATCACTTGCAAAATAAATTATTAGCAATATCACTGTTAGCATTATGTTTATTACTACAATTTAGAGAAATTAAGACAGTTCACTTACATTAAATTAAACATGAAAGCACAGATGTAATGTACCCTAGACAATATCTATTTACTCAGAGAACAAATGTGATGTGTGCATTACAGTACATTTGCTAGGTCATACATCTTGGATGGCCTCTGCATGTCACCACCAGAAACCTAATACCGACACACGGACAATTCCCATCTCTTTCCGTAAATACAAAAATAGGCTCTGCTGGACCTCAGCCCCTGCTCGGCGCTGCAGCCTGCTCCAGGCAGCTCTGTGGGATCTGTGGGTGCTGCAGGATGCTCGGGTCTGCCTGGGGCAGGGAGAGAAGGCAGCCCAGGCATGGGGAGCTAGCGAGGACTTGAGGGGCCGTGCCAAATGCAAGCACACAAAACCCACAAACGGCAAAGAAAATCAAAATTTCCCATCCTCAGCAGGCCCCCCAGCCACTCTTATGAGCCAGATTATGGCCAAACTGCACAGAAATTGAATAAATCTCAGCATGACTCACTGAGGTACTAAAGGCTTAAGCAGATCGTTTAAGCATAAGTTGAATTTGATGCTTAAGCATACCATTTAGGTATAAGTTGAATTATTTTTAATCAGCTGTGCTCTCTGCTGGGGTGGGGAGAGACTTTGTCCTACGAGGAGATAAGCATCCCTTGCCTTTGACAAGTGTTTTGTCTGGAGGCCATTCCAAGCAGAGTCGAAGGAAGCAATGGGGAGAAGTCAGTAGAGATGAAGAGGATGCAGAGCTCCTCATGACATCTTCTTTGGATCTGTCTCTCTGTGGTTTTATAGCTATGGGAAATAATCTATAATTAGGTGTATAAAACAGCTCTCTGATCTCTTTGCTTCTGGCCCAAAAAAGCACAAAATTGATAACTCAATTATCGCTGCTGGAAATACAAATAAATTAAAGGCACATGGTAGGAGGAACTCCAGTGGAGGGACACCCATGTGACACTACAGCTCCTGCTCTTTAATTGAGGGGCTGCAAAGCTGCTGGGGGTCAGGCTGGAGGGGACTGGGTGCTCTTTGTCCTCGCACCCCTTCTGTGGGGGCTGCTTGGGGCTGGATGGCCCCCGAGCTGATGGCAGACATTGGCAAAAGCACCTGGGGACAGCAAGAGCGCCCTCACAACTGGACCCAGGAGAAAAACCAGGGTGAAAGCTTCCTGAAAGAGGCAACATCATCCAAAATTCTCAAAAGGGTTCTGAGCTCAGCTTGGTTATGGGGGTGAGGAAAAGCAGGGCTGGGTTTAAACAGTTTTCCACAGAATAAATTAATGAGTGCCTAATCCTTTCCCCAGCAAAATTCCCGGGAGTTTTCATTCTGAATTTACAACCAGAGCAGTGTAGGATATCAGGGGTCTTCTTCATTTTCTGCCAAGTCATCTAGCATTTACACAAAACCCTCTCTCCGCTGAGGCTTGTTTTTAATGACTTCTGGGCTGAATTAACAGTCTGTGCCGGTGTGACAATGACAATAGTCGCTAATGACCACTCTGTTTGCCTAAGCCACATGCTGAGCACTGATTTCTGTCCCTGCCTCAGATTCTCTTTACAAAAGGGTTTCTGGCTCTTTCAAAGCAATTTAAAATGTGTAGGATGAACTGGCCTGTCCATCCCTTTGATATTCTGCTGCCTGGAAGTGTCCTGGAGCCTACAGGGAGCATCTGTAGCAAGGTGTGACCTGGAATGATACCAAGAGCAGGAGAAAAGCCTCTGCATTTCATATCCCATTCGGCTGACCAACAGAATAACCAGGGAAATTATATTTAAACAGCCTTTGATACAATCCCAACCAGATCAGAAGGGCAAGTGCAGTTTCATGGAAAATTCCATTTTTATTCTGCAGCACACTTTGGGACCCCACGGGGAGCACGTGACGGTGCAGACACGGGGTTTAGTTTAAAGTGGAAAACAAAAGCACTTGGCTTCCCCAGAACCTTTGTGTCTCTTCCAAATCATTCCCCCACCCCGTGTTGAACAGGACATTTGCACCCATGGCATGGAGGAGGAAGGGAAAAGGTGAGCTTTGTGCAGTGCCATTGCCTGGTTCAAACGATGCAAAGCCCAACCAGGACCACCAGCACCCCATGACGGCCGTGCAGGGGAGGAGGCATTGCCTGGGGAAGGTGCCAGCACTGCTTACACCACTTACCTTTCCTCCCCTTTGCTCTGGCCATAGGGATGCGCTGCTATCCTGCTGGAGCAAAAGAGATCAGCACAATATTCACTTTATGGACCTGATTTTTTTTTTTATTTAGGCAGCAGCATCACCCGTGAAGAAGCCTGGTGCATGTCATCCTTCCTCCCTGCCCATTGTGAGGGGCAGACATTCAAGCAATTCTATCTGAAAGCTTTTAGCTCCAGTAACTGATGATTTATATTTGCGCCGTAATAGTCAGATATAGCAATAATAGGAAGGATTTAATTGTTTTAATGAAAGTAGCTTGTTCTGCATTTGAATTGATTTACTAAGTTTGGATGAGGGAATATAAGAACGGATTTAGCTGTGCTTTCCGTGTGCCCCGAACAAAAAAGCCCAAGCCATTTCACAAAAAAAGTAGCTTGACATACTAAAACTCTTAATAACTAATATCTGCATAACTAAAGGCAATAGGAGCAGCCCAACCTGAAGAAAAAGGGTTTTACAGGAATTAGTGTCTCGCTGTCACATTTGTAAAAGGGACAGATGCATTTTTCAGATCTTTGCACATTAATGGCTGTATTTGATTCAAAATACAGTCAGTGAACCCTCAGTAAATGGAATTAAATGGTATGTGTCTGATTTGAAGGTGACAATCCACCAATTGTTTCTTGTTTGAATTACTACCTGCGTGGCTGGGCACAGCAGTAATTGAAACTATAATGTTTCATTCCTCTTTAGCTATAATTTATCTGGAAAGTTCATTCACTGCTGTTCTGTTCTCCCTCCTGAAATCTCTCCCTTAATCGTTATTGTGCTGTCGGGCACTGCATCCCTCCTGCACACCCAGAGCCAGACCAGATCAAGCAGAGGGATGCCCAGCGTTTGGCTGGACCTGCCCCAGGGGATTCGGTGTATCCAGTCCCAGGGCTCTGATTTCCCTTTGGCTGGGAGCTCGGGGGAGCGCATCCTCACAAGGCCCTTCGTATTTCCCATCAAAACCCCAAATATACGATGGCTTTGAGACCGTCTTATGGACAGGCCAATATTCAGCAGCACCAGGTGCCGAACATTTTGTGTGGCCAGGATTATCAGCTGAAAGGAGTACCAGAGGTCACTCTTTCTGCTGTTCGTGACTTTCTTTTCCACTTTGCCCACTTCTCGAACACTACACAGAGGTGGGCTGTGGCTGCCACAGTAGGACCAGTGCTGGGAATATGCAAGGGATAACAAAGAGATCTCCTCTCTCGTGAAGCTACCCATTTATGAGCAATTTCTAGTCTGTTTTCACCCAATATTGATAAACAGAAGAAAACGGAATGTGTTTTATTCACCCATAAAGTCTGACATTTCCAAAGATGGAATCAAATTATCCTCCTCGTGTCTCTGCAGCTAGCTGGGTTGCCGGCTAGATACGCCTGTGCACTGCAGAGCAATGACACCGAACTTCTGAGGGTTCAGAATGAGCCGGTCTGAGACAAGCAGGGACATTTTCCTTACAAAAAAACACAAATCACAGAATCCAGATTTTCTGTCACACTATAACAGCACTTTGTTCTCTCACCCTCGGACCAGGAAAGCCTCAAACTCTCTGTGAGCAGTGGGGCTTGCTCTTGGCAGAGGTGTTTCTACAAGAGATTTTGTATCTTCTTGAGCTGGTACCACAGCCGGTGTTCTGGGGGTGATTTGAGTGACGAACTTTGGATTTTGGTCTCCTTTTGGGGGGTGATTCAGATGGAAATCCCATGTGGCTCATGTTCAGGCTGTCTGGGAGCGTGGCACTGATATGAGAAATTGCAGGCAGGGGTTGAGCTTCCCGCTACCTGCAGGCACAGAGGGGTCTGAGAGGAGGCACAAAGAGGGGATTGTAGGAAAGAGGACAGTGGGTTTTAAGAGACTTAAAGCTGCTGGTTCCCAGAGAGCCCAGCTCTGAGGTTCTGAGAAGCCCAGGGAGTGTCCTCGGCAGATCAAAGCCCTGGGGCTGATCCCCAGACACAAGACATGTGGAGATGCTCACGGCAGGCACTCCTGGCACCGCTTTACCTACCTGCACTCCTGCTGGGGTGTCCTGGCACCTTGACAAGACATCCGCACTCGAGACCAGGCTGAGCTAAGAGGATGGGTGGAGAATAGAAATGAGCAAGGAAGGACCGGCATCTAAATGTGGAGGGAGCGTGGCAGCCATGAAGAGAGCTGGGGAAGTGTGGGGATGCAGTGAGACGGAGCTCGTGGAGGACGGGTGCTGAGGTGGGAACACATCACCCAAAGGTAGCTCCTTCCCCAGGCAATTCCCTGTGTTTCTGTCCCAGCACCAAGAGGACCCCTGGGCCCTGAAGCGAAGGCAGAACAGGGGAAGGATCTCTTCTCCCTGCCCTGGACCCAAAGGCTCCTGAGTTTCCCCTTCCAAAGCTGAAGATACCACATCCACCAGCCCTGGCGTGGCTCTCAATAGCCTGGAAGCAGTAATTGATCCAGGTCATGGCACTATTTTCTTCAGTGAAATCCTCAGCAACCAAAAGCAATCCCAAGTGCCTCAGGTGGGGATTTCACACAAACTGAGACCTCCAGGGTTGGTCTACAACATAGTCCCTCCCTTTCATCAAAAGGCTGTGTGTACACATTGTCTGTGAAGGGCTGTGCTTTCAACCTTTTGAGGTTTACCTGTTAAATATTCTTTTTTTTTTTTTTTTTTTTTTTTTTTTTTTGCTCACCTCAGAGTGAAGGCTGAATAATTGGAGCAAGTGGCTGCATTTCTCAAAATAAAACTGGGATTTGTAAGTGCCAGAGGAGGTCCGTGGTGCTGGAAGGGGAAGGTAATTGACATTCCCTTCGGGAAACCTCTTTAAAAATTCGGGCCCTGGTTGCTCTGGATTTATTGTCAGTGGCAGAATACAGAGGACACGATAATCCTCGCAAACAAACAAACAGCACGACCAAATGCAACTAAAGCAGAAGTCCAGTTGTGCTGTGCATCCGATGGCAGAGAGGGGCTGGCCAGGACCTGTCTCGTGTTCCAGCTCTTTCCTACCAGTGATGATGTTAGAACTTTGCAACATTAAAAATAAAATAAAATAAAATAACAATAACAATAAAAAGCCAATAAAATGCTTCTAAACAGGGCTGAAAGGTGTCCTTGCCCCATCCCCAGGTGCCACAGGGCTCCCCGAGATGCTGCAGGGACGTCCAGTGGAGTGACTTGGCACTGACAGACTGCAGGCTCCCCCAGCTTGCCAAGATTTCCCGAGAAAAAATGGAGAGAATTTGTGTGGCATCCCACACCCCACCGTGGTGAGAGGAGAGCCTGTCTGCTCCCCAGCCCACATGCCACAGATAAATAAATACCTGTGTATTTGATAGACATTTATATCTATGCACCCACACTGCTGCAAATATGGTGTGTGCTAGGTGCACAGCACAGGCTGGATTAATCCTCTCCTGGGTCACACCTGCTGTTGCAACAAAATGTGCATAAAATGACACTCTTAAGAGAAGAGCCTGCAGCAGCTTCTCGCCAGCTTCTGCATGAAGGGCAGCTTTGATATTCTTGCTCTTGGGATATTTGCAAAAGGGAACGAATTGTTGTCCGTTATCCAAGTCTCCCTCTTACACACTGCTTGGTCTTTCTGAGAAGGGCACTTGCTGTACGCATGTACCAGGGCTCTCAGCACCTGGCAAGCCAGCCCTCGTGTGCTAGGACAGTTTGCTCCCGGCTGGGTTGAAGTAAAGCCTTGCATATTGCTTGTTCATCTGGATTTGCACAAGCACTTTTAGTCATAAGCCTCCTGCAAAATGAGGGTGCATCTCTCCTGTCTTGGTGCCATGCACACCAAACCGATGCAAAATTAATAACTAAAAAAAATAAGTTTTCAGCTGCTCCTTTACCAGGGGCTGCAATTCTTTCTTGGCATCCTTTTGTAGGTGCTGCTGCAGCACCGGGCTATGCACGCCTTGGACATTGCCACGTCTTTACCCCTCACTTCTGCTCAAGGTCTGTCCTTTCCCATTAGGTGATTGTGCAGAACAATGTCCCCACACCTCCCCTCGCTGTACCTCTGTCTCCAAACTGCAGTTGGGTGTCTCGGGCTCTAAGTGCCGACGGGAGCACAGCTGAAAGCTGATTTCTTAGCGTCTGATTCAGGTCCTGCCTCCGGTGATGCCAGACTGGCTGCTGGACGGGAACACGGCGCTCAGCGTGCCGGTGTGAAGGAGAAAAGCACTCGGGCACTTCAGGTGCAGCATGGGGCAGGGCTGGCAGGCTTGGGACCCCCACTGCACCCACAGCAAGATCGCTGCACCTCCCTCTGCTGTGTTCCTAAATGCTTTGCACACCCTGAGGCCGTGCAGAACAAATAACCACAGGTGCAGCAAGGTGCCTTGCCCCCAGACGGGAGGGTGGGCAGCAGGGCTCTGCACAGGCAGCCCTGGGGAGCAGCAGCTGTACCCCGCTGCCTTCCCGTCCCCTGGGGGGGATGCTGAGGGAGACACCAAGGGGAGCAGCCCAGCAGCTGGGCTGCAGCTGCCCACTGAATCTTTCCCAGCACGCCCACCCCTCGATCCTCCATCTGCGGCGGCAGCTCCGGGGGTGCTTTGGGAACGCACCGAAATGATTAGATTTCGAAACAGGCCAGCAGGCACTTAATTCCTGATTATCTACCAGCCACTTATCCCACGGAAAAGTGTCTGCAGGGAGCCAGGCGTGGGGCAGGGCGGCTCCGGCAGCACTTAGCTCGAACTGCTCTCCCAGCAAAGATTACCTGGAAACCCTCTGCAAGCTGCAGGCACCGCTGGCTTCTGCCGCAGGCTGCGAGCAGAAAGCTCCGATTCAGAAATCAATGGCAGGGTCGTGCTACCGTGGCCACCGAGCTGAGCTCCTGGCAGGATGCAAGCAGCCTGCGTGCTGTCGGTGGTCTGGAAGAGCAAAGGTTTTGGCAGGGCAGCGGTGGGACAGAGCTGGCGGTGACTTTGTGCCCGGGGTGGCCACGCAGTCCCGCGGTGGCCGGGCTGTGGCCACTGCATGCTCGCACATTATTCCTGACCCGGCGTCGCGAGGATAATTCTTGCTGTCACGTCTGACATTTAGCCGTACAGCGAGCCTTGCCAGGAAATTGCCATCATTTCAGCTCGGCTCCCAGCTCCCATTCTGATTTATATTTTTGTTTTTATCCAATTTTTCTGACTTGTTTTGGTAGGGTGGACAAAATGTTCTCGCTCAAGACAGATGACAGTTTGCCGATAAGAGGAGCAACTTATCACAAACAGCTCCGATTCCTTCTCAAATGCTTAGTCTGTTGGAACGGCTTTAAAGCCTAATGTGATATTGTAGGTTAGCCCCAAATCTGCTTTCCCTCTTGTATTTCATACTTTATGGCTCGGAGCATCAGTCCTTTTAAAACCAAACACTTCAATCTTTTTCCGATCATCCATGCTCCCCCATTCCCCGCCCACCCCCATCCAACAATTTAACTTTTTAAAATTTTCTTTTGGTATGGCGAGTAAAACAAACACTGTGGATGAGTGACCTCTTGGAAGCTTGGTGTCCTTGAGTCTAACTTTAGAAATCGTTTGTCACAGGCACAGAAATGTGCGTTGCAATCAGAATTAGCTGCCAGATTTTTTTCAGACAATTCTATTGTAATTTGAGTGGCATTCCTGACAATAGTTCAGGTTCTCCAGCTTTTCCCCCATTCCTCAGCAAACAATGCACTGGAAAAGAAAACTTCTCTTCTATTCTGGATTAAATATCTTTTTTTTTTTTTAATTATTTTTTTTTCTTTTGTATATATCGAAGAGAAAAATAAATGAGAGGAAGAAGAGAGGCAAGGAAAAAGGAAACTGAACATCTTTGGCTATTACCAGGAAATAGGGATGTGGTGTCTTGTAAGGGCACAATCCACCTGATTATTTTCTTTCCTTTGTGTTTTTTAATTCTAAAATTTTCATTTTAATACCCGCTGTGAAATTAGGTCCCAGTTCGGCAAGGTGCTGAGGCTTTGAACATTGAGAGCACGCCTGAAGTGCCGCAGCTTTAAACCCCATCCCACAGAAAGGACACTCATCACCTCCCGCACCTTCAGAGGAAGATGCAGTGTTTTATTTAGGATCCAGAGCATGTCCCTAAATATCAGCCCAGCTCACAGCCAGGCGAGCACCGTGCCCGTAACAGCAATGGGCAACCTACATCACGGAGCTGGCCAGGGCTCGCCCATGGCTAAACTCTGTAATGAGAGGGAGCTGGACCACAATCTGTGCATAGATATGGCAGGAGGTCCAGAGGACATAAGAGCACAGTGAAAAAGTATTCTGACCAAGACGCTGAGGTTAATCCCACCTCCTCCAGATTCCCCAGAGAAGCAGATGTTCTGCTGATGGCAGAGCAGGAGCTGTGCAGGCAGGGGACAGGTCCCGAGGGGGCCCTTCAGGGAATGAAGCAACCAGCGACCTAATTCCCAGCTCTCCTGCTAACAGAGGAGGCTGGATGGCTGACCACAGCGAAGAGAAGTGGGCGACCTGCTGGCTTTGTACTGTGTCTGTATCAGAGGGCTCCTGAATGCACCTGCACATCTAAATGCACAACCCAGTGGGCTTTCCAAACCTTTGATTATTTCTAGCATTTTGTTTCCCTTTTATTATCCCAAATAATATGTAATATTTTAAGGTACGGCTCCCTTAGAAAAGGCAAACCTGTTTGACACAAAAAAAAAAAAAAAAAAAAAAAAAAAAAAAGCCTTTTGTGAGCCAGAAAGGGCTGTGGGCTGGGCTGAAAAGGAGACATCTCCCTTCTTCTGCTGCCCCATGGCAGATGCTCACCTGCAACCCCTTCAGAGAAAAGTATTACAAAGTTATCAAACGTCAGCAAAATGTGGTGGTGTCAGTGTGTTTTGAATGTATGTAGATCACAAAGCTCCCAGATCTCTGCTCAACCCAGAAACTGCCTTGCCGTTTAGTTTGATGGGGTTTTGGTCACTGCACAGCCTGGAGGGTCCTGGAAAAAAAAGAGTCCTGGGGGTGGGCATGTACTGGGAGCCCCTGGGGACGTGCAAGGTGGTGAGGAGTGGGAAAGCTCCCCTTCACCCGGCTGCTGAGCACCAGAGTCCCTCCAAATGCAAAGATAAATCTCCAAACCAGCACCGAGAGACAGCCCTATCCCATAAAGCGCTGGCTGCTCTTAGGAACGGAATGGAGATTTCTCCCGCTAATTATAAAAATGCCAGGCAAAAACCTGCACAGCATGATTTCTTGCATTAAACAAATTTTATGGCGGAGAAGACTTTTAGCAGCCCTATTTGCAGAGCTGGCCTTTTGCCAGCTTGCTGTCATTAAATCTGCCGATCTTAAGTATCAGCTGCACTTATTCGAAGGGGCTATAAATAAAACCCTGAAGCCTGTTAAAGGAGCCTGCCTCCTCGGGCTGTTTGTCAAGCCCGTGGACAGACTGACACCGTGGGTGTTTTGGGGGGAACTTCCCCACATGGCTGGGCCGAGCACGGGGCAGGCCTTTGACACGCGCATCCTTCATGCCGCGAGACACACGGCGCTTTTCCGTTAAAAGAAACCTCGCTTTATATGCTGGCAACAACCAGCTGTCTGTGTTCTTTTAAGCAGTCCTTGAGCACACTTCTGGAGCTTGAAGGAGTTCAACCTTCGCCTGGCTGCAGGGGTTAAAAATGAGCAGGAGTGTGGGGAGAGGATAAGAAAGTGAGCCGGGGTCCTTTATAAGACAACGAGGTGTTTTAATGTAAAATATGGCAGAAGTCACCATTCCCAGGATGCTTATATGTTATCTGTTATGCTTCTGCTCAGGACTGCAGCATCTCTGGGCTGTGCCTGGTGTGAGCAGCCCGTGGGTCTGCAAAATGCCTGGGATGTGCTGGAGCAAGCAGCGAGGCTCTGTGCTACCAGCACAGCCCTGTGCAAACCGCCTAGCAGCACTAATGTGTGCTTAATGACCCATGGCCCATAAATGACTAAGATGCAGGAATTAAACTTACAATTGACTTCCTTACCTCCCCCCCCAAAAAAACACCTTGGATCTGAAGTTCCTCGTGGCAGAAGCCCATGGATGTGCTCCTCGGCTTGCAGGAGCTGCAGCCCGCAGCAGAGCCAAGGAGGTGGCTGTCACCCTGCCAGGCGAGACATGGGGCAGCTCCAGATCGATGACACCCACACAGGAGAGCTCACTAGCAATGCCAGCTTTATTTTGGTGAGTGCAAACTAATGAAATTTAGAGGTTTTAATAAAAAGAATAGAAGCTACCCTTTGGAAACGAAACTCATAACCGAGCCAATTGCATTAAGGAGACGAGCAGCTCAGGCGTTTTCCCAGAAGAGTTCCTGTGCTTTTGGCAAGAGGCAACAAGCCCTGGCTTACCCCAGCGATGATCCCAGCTCTGCATGAGCCAGAGACCAGGGCTGTGGACATCAGGACCTGCAGACACCACGCTGTCTGTCCTGTGCTTCAACAGGGGGAACCTCTGCGAGGGGCTGGTGGTGATTGATGCTCGCAATGCATCCAGTACCGAGCAGGTACCGGAGACCATTTATCCCTTTCCCATCATCTGACCGCTCAGCCAAGGGGAAACTTCACTCGTCATGTTCTGAATTTTAAAACATAGCAGAGAAATTGTTGAAAAGGCAGTGAATGGGGAGGAAGTAGCCACAAAAGCAGAGCAGAGGCATCCCCAAAAATGGAGACGAGCACCCAGGAGGAGAGCCGTTCACAGAAAACAACCTTGAACATTTCCCAACAGGACAGATGTATAATTTAGAGCAACCTGGAGGCACTTTGTAGCTTGTTTATTTTACAGGCATTATGCTTCCTTCTCTTGTAGTTCTCTACTTGCAGATTTTCCCCTAAACACTTCACTGGATTAAAGATGTAGGGGGCTATCCTGAGGAGGGGGGACAGGCACATCCCAGTCACTGAGCCCAGCAAGGGTCAGATCTGGAGAGCTGCCGGGCTTTAACTGCTCTGAAACAGCAGTTCTCTGCCCATAAAGCATTAACATGCATCAGCTGTAAATAAAACCTTACAGACGGGAGACCTTTCACAATCTCCAGAAGTCTCTGTTCCAGCCCGTGGCTGTATACAGTTTAGAACCTGCAAGTTTTCTTGCAGAAAAAAGATTCTTTTTTGCTTGCTTGCTTGCTTGCTTGCTTTTCTTTTTATTTCTTTATTTCTTTCTTTCCCTTTCTTTCCCTTTCTTTCTTTCTTTCTTTCTTTCTTTCTTTCTTTCTTTCTTTCTTTCTTTTCTTTCTTTCTTTCTTTCTTTCTTTCTTTCTTTCTTTCTTTCTTT
>NC_048912.1:12844706-12846406 GCF_011077185.1 Oxyura jamaicensis
TTCTTTCTTTCTTTCCAACAGAGCCAGTTAAAATGAGCACAAGCATGTTCCAAGGTCAGCACAGCTTGGCCAGGCTGGCCCCAAGCCAACACAACCTTGAAGCACGTGCCAAAGGCAGGAGAGGAGCAGGTGAAAGGAAACCTGGAAATCTCAAGCCACAAGTGAAGCTGCAAGCCTGTGGCTTGGCCAGTGGGGTTTTGCAGGAGTGCCTGCAGGTGCCCTAAGCATAGGTCTTACTCTCTGATGGCTTAGCTCCCAATCCCTGTGGTTTGCAAACCCCCTAGGAATCCCTTATGGACATAAAAACAAGAGAGATACCCCCAAATGGGATGATTTGTGGCACTCCCATGCTTGTGGTGCCTGGGGAATGGTTGCAGCAGGCGGAGCTGGGCAGGGCTGTGAGAAGAAATTGGCTGCCAGAAGAAATTGGGATGTTGGAGAAAGTCTGATGCCATTGTACAACAGGCTGGGTTTTGAGTCCTTCTGCATCCATTGCCACCATGACCCCAAAATGCACCAGGGCTGCAAGCAGCGATGGTTGGGCTGAGGTTTTCCCTTCTGCTGTTGTTTTCCTGATAGCTTTTGTGGCTGGTAGCCTCTCTGGTTGGAGGGACTCTTGGGCTGGATGAAACCATTCAGCATCCATCCCCACCCCGGCCCAAGGAAGAAAATGAAGATGTTCGGCAGAGAGCTAATGAACACACCAAGGGATGTGACGGAAGAGCTTTAATTGCCTGTACAGCAGTGCGGGGAGTCTGAGCAATAAAAAAGAGTGGGAATGACTAATTTATGAGTACAAATTCTATCTGGAGAGCATGGCTTAAACTTGGGGAGAAAATCCATGTGCCTGGAATATTAAAATCAATAGCTGTAACCTATTTAGAAAGGTTTGAGTGGGCAAAGAAGGTATAGGACGGACAATCGATATCAGAAGTGACATTGCTGTAGTCCAAGCCACTAGAAACTCAAGAGAAAGTGACCTCAAATATAAATAAAAGTCAGCAGACGATACTTCTCAAATCTCACTGGAAAACAGGCTCCTTTGTCACGTATCTGTAATATTTAAGGAGAATTCCCCTACATTGCTCTGGAGAACCTGGCCTTCAAGGATGTGAGCTGGAGGGCTGCCAGTGAGCTGCCAGTTTTTGGAATATTTAAATGTCAAAGACTTTGTTAACCAAAACCAGGAGGATCCTTTGCAGGATCATCTCGGGAGCAGAAGAACCACTCACAAGCCTAAAAACCAGTCACAGCCAACATCGATGTGACCCCATTTCGATCCTACACACAGGGCACAGACAGAATAAAGCCCGAGCCAATATAGCAGGCACCTTTTCTTTTCAGCACTCTAAGCCAGGTTGCTTGGAAGATTTTGAACAGAAAATGTGAATGATATTTGGCGACTTTTTGTTTAAAAGCTCTCTGACTTCTAGTGAAATCTCAGAGCTGAGAGAGAGAAGGCTGCTCTGGTTAAAAACAGCAGCTCAGAGGAGAGGGAGGTACATTCACGGAAAGGGAAAATGGGAAATGAGGAGTGTAAACCAGCACCAAGCAGAAGGCAGACAGGTGAAACCTCTGCCAGGGGAGCTCAGGGCAGTAGGGATGGGTTTTTTCGATATAAGACACTGTGAGCAGTCGTCTAGACATAACAGCAGATATTAAAAAAGTAATGCATAAAAGGCTAAATATTTAATTTCTCT
>NC_048912.1:12846506-12860996 GCF_011077185.1 Oxyura jamaicensis
GTGAAATAGAGTAGCAATGCAATGCCGTGCTGTGAAATACCTTTAGTTCCACCTCGGGATGCTTGGCAGCTGCGGAGCACACCGCCAGCACCGGGGGGCTGCGGGCATCCAGCGCAGAGCTGACTTCGTGCCGGGGCGCTGGGGGGGATGGCTTGTAATTATCAATCTGATTGTCTGATGTTGATTTTGTGAGAAATAATGGAAGAGCTGATAAGGGACTTGATTAATAACAATTTAAGGAGAATAATTAATTACAATCAACATGAGTTAATGGAAAATAGATCTTATTAAATGAAATTGATATAATTTTTCAAGAATGTGATTATAGATTTGATTGATTTGGTACATTTCATCAACACTGCTAAGTTTGACTTCTGCAAGGCATTTGACTTAATGTTGTCTCATTTATTAGGAAGCTAAAACAATGTAAAATCAACACGGCACAGACTAAACGGATGAAAACCCTGCTGATATGTTTAAACGTACAACTGCGTGCAGACACTCGTCACAAGTGGCTGTTTCAGTTCATCACTTTTAGCAAAATGGTAGAAAATCAAAACTAATTACAATCAAAGTTCGCTGATGAGATTTAGATTAGGACAATGGTAGGGCGGGGGATCAGTCTCTTCCTCAGACCTGCATCCTTCCTGAGCCAGAGGGAAGCAAGAACCAGCCAGTTTGATGTGGACACATTCAAAGCCATGCTGGGGAATTGGGATTTCATGGTGTGCGGGGGGAGGAAGGAATCCATCACACAGCACTGGAATCGTGAACAAATAGCGGAGTGAAATATCTCGGGTGTAACACCTAGTGGGACACTGCAGCTATTTCTGGTGTCTGTGACTCAAGGAAGAAGTTGATGAATGGGAGAGGGCTCTGAGAAGGCACACGAGAATGGCTGAAGCGTTGCAAGACATGTCTTATAGTGACAGATTCAAGGACCCCAATACGCTTAGCTTAACAAAGAGAAGGTTAAGGGATGGCTTAATGACAACCTGGATGTGTTCAGACGGGGTACAGAAAGACAGAAAAGGAGAGCTCTTTAATCTAATAGACACAGCTATAAAAAGTGTTGGTGACTGGAAGCTGACACTGCTAAATTCATACTGGGATGGGTGTACTTCTGAAACTGCCAGAATTAACATCAGCACAACTTCCCAACGAGTGGTTTCACCATCTTTGGCCCTTATTTTGTTTTTATCTATATCTTGGATCCACCAAAGACCACTCTGTGAATTGACATGCAGACACCCCCACTGCATGGGTGGGGTGGTCCTTCTTTGGTTTCTTAATGTCCTTAATAATGAGTATTTATGCAGTCATCTGCAAGCACTGAGTGCGCCAGATCCCTTGGATGATGGTCTGACCTCACTGGAGACTCATGCAGGCACTTCAGCATTATTCAAGCTTCATTTTTTTTGCCAGAGGGATGGCTCTCTAGTTCAGGAGCTGCTGAAAGTTCTCTTTTCATGGAAATTCATCCCAACAGCCCTTGGTGCACAACCTTTACTCGGTCAGCTCCAAGAACCACCCACTGAATTCCCCTGGACCAGTTTGCAAGCCCCAGCTGACACCTTACAGTGCATCCAGATGCCCTGGGGACTAAACAGGTATCTTCTTATTATTCTTCTTTATTATTATTGATTTGGGCACTGGAACATTAATTCTAGGAATTCAAGCTCTGAAAATAGTGTCAAGAAAGAGTTTTGCTTCCAAAGAAACACTGTGATGGGTACAGGAGGTTAGATAAGAACTGATATCCAACAGCAGCAAAAATAATGTTGTTTTGTATGTAATTGATTTCTATATAAGGGACTTTATCTTCTGGTCTTTACCTTTAAAAGCAGGTTTTTACCTTATATATGGGATATAAAATAGATCCAATGTTATCTTAACTTATAATGAGCTCAGAAAAGAAAGACTTTTAAGCACCTCCACAGCCTATTTGTGATTTCACTGTGGTTCTTTAATATCCAGCTGCACGTTTAGGGCCTTGTTCCTGAAGCTTGGAGGCTGTGTCTCATCCCTGCTGCCCACACCACAGAGCTCGCTGCTGGTGCTGAGCTCCACCAAGGACTCCAGCTCCAAAACTGTACCAGGTTTAGGTATAAACTGGAGGCTGCAGGAGCTAACTCATGCAGGCTTCTGCAGCTTCTGCTGGAGCAAAGGGTTTCTTCAGCAGCTCCAAGTCCATCTGCAAGAGCTCTCGGCTCCATGCGCCATTTAATCCAGCTCTGTATTAGCCAGCCAGCATGATTCCCATTGACTTCAAATTTTGATCCAGGAACCTTGCAGATTCTTTACAACTAGACTTCTTGAGCACAGTGTTTGCATTTTATCTGAAGAAGCCTGAACCAGCAGAAACTGTTTTAAAGCCAGTGCAACATCATTACCATAGAGATAAACGCTACTTTAATGTGGTTCACAATAACAACAGCCCATTTATTAAAACACTTCACCATTTAATTTATCCAGCATTTTATATTGAAGAGTATTTTCATTAGGATTCCACTGCAAAACTGTAGAAGGCATTAAATCATTTAATACACTGACAGCTCACTTAATTTATTTAAGCACAGGACTCTAATTCAAAAAAGCAGACCTTACACAGTGCCCTGTCTTTCCAGTCCTGGCATGCGTGGTCCTATTAATTTCAGGGTAGGGTGTTACATAAATTGAGCTTGAGATCCCGTCATGTGCTTTCCTCTGGTCAGCAGCCCGTTGCATTGCTGTACCTGCCAGAGCTACCTGCAGGAACCCATCCTGGTGCACACCAGCCCAGCTCCACACCTTTTACTGCTGCTAATACCTGTGAACAATTAGCCCACTGCATTTGGCTTCTGGAAGAGACCTTAAAAATCATCTAGTTCCAACCCCCCTGCTGTGGGAAGGGATACCTTCCACTAGGTCAGGTTGCCCAAAGCCCCGTGTTTTATCCCTGGGGTGATTTATGGTTCCACCAAACAAGCCCTGGAAGGTGCTGAGCACCCCTTCATCTGCCCATGGTTGTCACATCAAAATTGTCACATCCAAGTTGTCCCATCTGCCTAAAGCAAATCTTCCTCTTGGTATTCTCGGTGCTTGGCTCCTCGGAGGATAAAGCCCTTGTGGCGCATCACTGATGTTCCCAGATCTGCAATAATAAATGATGGAGAAAAAAATGTGACCTGCGACAAAGCCCTGGATGATATTGGGGTCCCTGGTGGCTCCTGGTTTTGCTGATTTCCAGGACTGGTGTTGAAGCAGAACCCTGAAAACAATAGCACATTGCTGATAGGATGCTGGACATTATTAATAAACATTAGGGAGCTTGATATGATCTGGCAAAAGCAGCACAATGAAAACAGGTTCCAAAAGAAGGACGGAGAGAAGGGGGAGAGAGCTGAACAGGGTGTTTAATGACTCTACAGACTGCAAAATGCACTGGAGAGCAAGGCTGGAATAGAAAACCTTTTAATGAATTCAACATGTGCACCCTTCAAGGGCTTAACTCCCCATTCCCCAGCAATGTTTGACCCACCCGAAGATACTGATCATACCGAAAATAATAACCAGTAAGTAATAATAATAGTAATAATAGGAAGAGCAGGACCCTCATTTCCAATTCATATTTATAATCCAGCAAATATCTCACCTAAAGCTGGAAGATTTATGGGTTTGCATCTATAATTAATATCCCTCCTTAAGCAAGGAATGGTATATTTTCATACAAATAAATCTGGTCCTCTAGACAGGATTTTGAAGACTGGTATTTAAATCCCCTGCAAGACATGGTTATTGATTGTATATATGAGTCTACAACAGAGACACATCGTGCACATACATAGAACGAGAGAATTGCATATTTATGTTTACAATAAATAGATAAAGTTTCTCTTTTAAATGCAATAGATGAAACTTAAGCAGGGAAAAGGAGGAAGATGTGGAGCCCCAAACTGCCCCTGCTTCCCAAAGATTCAATTTGCATTAGGTCTGCTACTAACGGCAGGGCTGTGGTGGGCACCAAGACACATAAAGGGCTTTGAGACAAAGGCAATCGATCTCATTTTAGTTTTATGAGGAAAATAAACAGTTAGGCTGATATAACAGTAAAAGGGTCAAGCAGGGTCAGGGCTAACAAAGTGACTCAGAGGACCTCAAAATTAAAACAACCTTCCTTTTCTCTGTCCTCCCTCCAAGAGGGGCCTCTGCAGCTCCCCACAATCCCACGTGTGGGTGTCAGCAGAGCACCCAGTAATTTTGAGCCTGATCCTTGAGGCCAGGGTTCCCCAGCATCATCCTCTGAGCAATGGGAATGGTCTGGCCAAGGCAAGCCCAGCCCTCAGCTCCTCACTGGGACCACACAAAGGGCTGTGCTTAGGGGTCTTCTTGCTTTCCTTATAGTCTCTACATCCAAGTTTCAAATGTTTTTTTTTGTTGTTGTTGTTGCTGTTGTTGTACTTTTTACCTCCTCAGGGTGGGAATGTGCTGGGTAAGCAGCAGAAGCACAGCTAAGGAAGGACAGCTTCTCTGGTGCAAGCAGGGATTTAGCTGAAAAAGACTGGGAATTACTGTAAATTTAAATGTAGGCACTGTTCCAAGGTCAAGGGGCTGAGCATCACCTCACTTAGTGGTGCACTTACCAGTGGAGGTAAAGCACTTGTGCTGTTCTGGATCCAAAGAGTAAAGCTGTAACCAGAGCCGAGACACTTGTATTTATGTTGTCCTAAGCTGCATAACATCCTTATTTAACTGAGATTTTAATTATTCATGTTTAAATACTATTCATCAAAAAAAAAATCCCTTACGCAGTTGTTTGTTGAAGGAGTTTGTAAGTGACTGTGTGCCAGGGCAAGAGCCTCATTCAAAGCCCGTGGTGCTGAATGCGAGCAGGGAAGGAGCTTCTTCCCCCAAAATGATGGGCTTTAAGGAGTGATAGGACACCCACAGGAGGGAGGAGGAGAGAAATGGCCATGAAAGATGTGGGCTGTGGGTGCCTGGCCACTGCTCCTACGTGCAGCTGTGAAAGGTGGAATAAATTTGGGGTCAGAGCTCTGCAAGGCCAAATGCAAATAGCACGGGGGCTCTGATAGCTGCAGGCAGCACGGGGTACTTAGCCAAGGTAGAGCTTTGCTGCAACTTCATTTTCATGATTTAGCATCCCTGCTGTAAATAATTGATACTAATGTAAGTGAGATAAGAGACAGACTGTCTGTGGGCCAAGAGGAAGTGGATCCTGGTGACATCCACCCGAAAAAGTGCTTGCAGATTTGGCTGAAATGAAAACTTTGAAATGGCAGGGAAGTGAGGAGGGATAGGAAAAGGTGAATGAACTCACAGGACTCCCATCTTTCTAGGAAAAACTCCCAATATTAATTCCCTTTACAAGAGAACATCAGCATTCCTTATCACTTTTTTTAGCTCTCGGTAAACGTTGCTGTCACACGAGTGACAATGCATGTGCCCATGCATTGCCGGAGCTTTGGAAGCTCGAAGGGTATGGGCAGGGTTTAAGGAACCAGCATTTTGTGAAGGAGGTGCATGGCAGAGCTAGTGCACCCTCCTCATCGGAGACAGGAAAAATGCCAGCGAGCCATTCTATGCCTTTGGTGTGGGTTACCTATAAAATAACTGAGTACTGGGAAGAAGCTATCCTGCATCTCAGTCTGTGAAAGTGGAGATGGAAAAATTCTCTATCTGGTCCAGTGAGGTTGGGTATGAGCCGGCGTGCTGGAAACCTCCGTAGGCAACGGGTAGCTGGAGCTAGAGCAGGGGATTTCCCTACTGGGAGCCTCCCAGGGGCCGTTGTGCTGCATCAGTCTCTAAATCCTGATTTTGAGGCTGCTATTGGCATTTCACGTCCTCTGAGCAGTCTGTGCCCTGCGGCAAGCAGACATTCACTTCAGCCAGCATGATGTAATGCCAGCTTTGATCCTGTCTAGCACGTATAAAAAAAAGATAATGTCAGCTGAAAAAATTGAAAACGGTGTTGAACTGTCCTTAAAGCTCTCCACTAAACTCCTCCTGCATCACCACCTTTATGCACCCCCTACGGTGCAGCCCAAGGACCTTCCCTTACCCGCGGTGAAAGGGAAGCGTGCCTGATGGCTGTAAATCGCTGGACGAAGTCACACAGGAGTAAAAGAAATCTGCAGTGCCAATTCCTTCATTTTAGGCTATTTCCTTGTAAATGCAGAAGAGTCCCCCCGAGGTCCTGGGGCTCCCGTTGCTGTTCTTAGGGCAGGCAGGTTTCTTGCACTCATGTCCCAAAAGCCATGACTTTTCTCTTTACTCCAGTGCACACGTATACAGAGCTCTGACTTTGCTGGGGAAAAAAATGCTTCTTAGCCAATTGATTTGAGCCAGAAAGCTAGAGGAAAATTGCTGTTTTGGAAATGCTTTGGAAGAGCAACATTGACTCATCAGTGACACAGTCAGAGACAGCTAGTGAGACTTCCTCATCTCAGCCGTGATTTTATGATTCAGTGAATAATGCATATTAGCATAAGGCTAACTAAAAAAATCCATACTCATCATTTACTATTAATTAGTTATCAACATTATCCTATTATTAATTATTAACATTTACACTATCAATCAGCCCCTGGCTGACTGATAGCTTAAAATCTTGCATAAAGATTGTTACAACAATAGCTACAGCAGATAGCATAATGTGCTTTGCACTCAGATTGTCATAGCCTCGTCTATAAAGCCTTTTGCTAATGCACTTTTCAACAGATCTTATAGTACATGGATGAAGAATGTGGCTACACCCAGCAATAATTCCATTAATTATGAATAAAGCATTTACAAACGACATCCTTATTTAAAAATGGTGATGAACTCCTTTTGTTTTAATGCGGAAGCACTGTGTAATTTGTGATTCCATAAAAAGTAATGCTGGCAGCGTGGGGCGGGGGAAAAAGGGCCCGGATCTTATCTTTACATCATAAAGGAAAGAGAAAAATAATGAAGAAAATGATTGACAAACAACAAAATGTTGGGATAAAGCAGACTGAACCCCAGGGTTGGAAGGGATGTTTGATGGTGCCACGGAGAGATGAAAGGACTGAAGACCTTATTCAGTGACCTTGCATTGCAATTGTGTCAATAAAACCCTACCCACATTAACGGTAAGACTTTATTTTCACTGCTTTCCCTCATTTGTGATGTTTTCAGCTGGCTGGCAGCCCACCAAGACTCGTTAGCTGCATAGGGTTTGGCTGAGCAGTACCTTGGTGGCGTTTGGTCCTGTAGGCTTTCTGAGATGGCAGAATATTTATTACATACAATATTTCACCAAGGATACTCACATCAAGAGGCTATAAATACATTACTCTTCCCAGTTTACTTAAGGGATAAAAAGTGAGTAGCCAAGTTTACAGATCAGGCTCAGGTTCTGTTAACAGGGGTTTGTTCTTTTTCATACATATCTGGATTGTTTGAAGTTATTTGCCATATTATGGCTACAAGTGATTTTTAACTCACTGATCGTATCTGAGCAAAGCAGGTCGAGTTATGCAGCAGTCGCATCCAGGTTATTACACGTACTATGCGAGTGAGGTTAATTTAGCCTCGTGATCCTTTTTGGTGTTAAAGCTATGAATATTGATGTTGGTTGTAGTTTCCAGTTGAGAGCTGTGATCCAAGAGCTTCCTATACCAAGGTTCAGACATTTAAACGTGTGCTAACTGGCAGGGGGGGGCAAAATCTAGTACATTCCCTTCTGAACACACTGGAGGGTGGTCGAGAGCTTTGGTGGGCAGCAGAATGTCACCAAAAGCCTTCTGATATTTTTTTCGCTTAAGCTCACCAGTGTTTACAAGGGTCTAGATCACCAGGGTGCCTGCATCTGTTAGCATGTGGCCAAAGCCATGCACAGCAGTGCAGGCTGAGAGTGGTGCAGGCTTCTGCAGAAACACGGGGTGCAGAGAAGAAGAGACCTGGAGAGATGAGAAGCAAGATTGCTGGGGAAGGACCTAGTCTGGGGCTCAGGCAGACTTTTTGCAGGTTTCCTACAGCAGATGAGGCAGCATACCAGAGACCAGGCAGCAATTCCATGCGAACTACTCTCACCCTCCCTTTCAATGTCCCATTCTGGTGTTTGCAGGTTATGCTTAAGTAGTGCGATGCATGATACCTGACAAGGACCTTTCCCCACATTTTCAAGTCCATAAACATGGCAAAAAGTGAACATGCAGTGTTTACAGCCATCAGTGCCAAGCAGGCTCTTCTGCAGGCCCTCCAAACCCACGGAAGGGCAGGCAGTGCAGGAGAGGCTGCTACAATTACAGGTCCCCTTGTGCAAGGCTGCATGGAAATTCCCAATATTTCTCAGAACCACCAGCAAGTTCGTTTTCAGAGCTGGCTGGTGGAGGATTTATTTATTAAGGTTTTAGCTATTTGCAGCAGTGGCTGGGCAGCAGCAGTTCCGCAGAGTTATCAAAAATCTATTTCCTGCACAGTCACAAGTGAAATATCAACCCCCCTCTGAAAAGCTGAGCGCAACATTTACATTTTAATCTCACAAAACACTTTAGTTTCTGACAAACGGGATTTTTCAGTGCATGTGTTGCAGAGAGGAGAGGCAGCGGGGTTGCAGGAGAAAGCTTTACAACCTGGAAGGGAGCGCGGGCAGCTTTGCAAGAGTGGTATGGCTGGAGCAGCACGGTCACCTCCACATCCACAGCGACAGCAAAGACTGCCAGAAGCAGGAAACCAACCTCACCCCAAAAATTAATGGTGCACGGGCATCAGGTGCTGAGCTTCTTCAGGGTTGCTCTCTGCACATGCAGAACAAGGCTGGGCTGGACAGACAGAGCTGCGCTGCCGTCCGCCCTGCACAGTCACTCCTGGCACTGAGAAAGCTGTGCAAGGATGGGTGACTTGTCCTCCCTCTCGACAAAACTACTCTCTTATTTCACTGTCTCTTTGCACTTTTGCCTGTGGGTGAGTTGGTGTAAAGTGGAGGACCAGCTGGACTCGGGCTCTCTGGTTTGCTGCCTGGCGTTGGAAGCATCCCTCCCCGGCAATCACCCGTGCTGAGGTCCCGTGCTGCCTCTGTAGAATCACTGCAGCAAGATATGAATTATGGATGCAATGAAAAATCCCAGCCCAGTGCACAGAGGGAATATGCAAAGTGCAGAGCAATCACCTCCATGCAGTGCCCGAGCCTTGCTGTGTGCTGTCTTTGGGTGCACGGTGCCCCCAAAATTGCTCTCTGCAGCGACCTGCGCCTCCCTTGTCCCAAAGGCACCAGGATGCCCTCGTCCTGAGTGGAAATGAGGAAATTTATCACTTGAAAAGCATCCCCCTGTGTTTTGTGGGATCTGCCTGTGGAAGCACTGAGGGCACTGAATGGAGACGCTTTTGGTTGTTACACACTGAGCATCTCCGCTGGCAGGCATCCGGCAGGATGGGTGCCTGTTCTCCCTGTTCTCGGCGTGTGAAGGACTTGCCCTTGAGAAATCTGGCGTGCAAGAGCCAGGCACAGCCTTGCCCAGAGCCAAGGAGCTCACACACGTTGTTTGCAGGCATGTTGGCTGCTGCCTGCCAGAGCCCCTTTCTGCAGGAGCGGAGAAGTGTCAGACAAGTGCTTCAAGGCAGTCACAGACTCTGGCTTTAGGGATCTGTGTTTCAGGGAAACTCAATCTCTTCATATGGGATTTTTTTAATGTCTTTTATTTTTTAAATGCTTTAATTCCTCCCTTGCAAGTGCAGCTTGTTGTTTCCATGCACACTGCAAAACTGTTTCCACACAGCCATTTCTGAGCATGCAATATCAACATCCGTGCTAAAACCAAGCAGAAATTTTTCCCCACAGCAATATTTTGCTTGGTATTATTGTTACTTTTTCTTTTTAATGCTTTGCTTGTGACGGGGGCTCCTCAGCCTCTTACTCTCCTCCTTGCCGTAGCCAGCCCAGGCAGGGGAGAGCCCTGCCAGCAGCGAGCGCACGGACACGGCTCCTTTCCATCCTCACAGTGCCTGAAGTTCAGGGAAATGCCTTGGGTCAATTAATTACACCGTTAGCTTTTGTCCCTTGTGCTAAAAAAGTTATGAGTGTTTCTTAGTGACCGGTAAAACTATACAGCACTGCAGCACCTCGCTCACTGGTGCTTGGTCACCCTCTTCTTCATCACGCACAGCCCAGGTTGTCACATCCAGGCACGGGAGGAAGGCCAAGCACTGCAGCCAGACCAGATAGTTATACAGAAGCCAAAGAAAACAGGCTGGAGACTGAAGAGCTGAAAAGACAATTAAATAGAGAGGTTGCTGCTAAAAAAATAATCCCCACGAGGCAACGGTTACCCTCCCACGGCAGCTGAGATGCTGCAGCTGCTGCTCGAGGTCTGGTTTAGCTCATCCCTGTGCGCTGCTCTTCTCCCATCCTCGTCCCCAGCAAGCAGGATGGGCAAAGTTTGTCCTGTTCCAGAAACCAGACTGGGATCCTGGGGGCAATGGGGAGCTCACCAGAGCTTTCAGGAAGACCTGTGTGGAAGCACTTGGACACCCCTGATTTTTTTTCTGGCTGAAGCTGATTGAGGTCACAAAAATTGAGCGTTTAAGTGCTGTTATTTTGCCAGGGCAAAGCCTCCTGCGTTTGCCCTGACTCATCACCTGCACCCTTTAATTTGGAAACTGCATTTCCAGGCCAGCTCACCGCCGCTGCTGCTGGCACCAAGCAAAACCAAGCCACGGCTTCAGCACCACGGGGCTGCGGGTACTCGTTCTGCATCCCTGTAGCTGATGCCCACATAAAGGAGACACCCTGCCGGTAAGCACAAAGCTTTTATTTTGGCCACAGGTGCCCATTGCTCTCCCTACCTGTCCAAAGCAGCTGCAAGGAGCCCTTTCTGCCTCCTCTGCCTGATGCTGGTGGGTCTGGGTGGCTCAGCATCAGATGCAGGAGCAGGCTGGGAGATGCTATGCTGTGATTGTTCTCTAGGGAAGCTGCTGATGTGCAGGACTGGTCCAGGGATGGGTGAAAGAGAGCAAGAATGGCCAGTCCTGACTAACTACAGCACCTCTGTCTGTAGAGAGCATGATCAATTTTCAGCTCTTGGAAGCTAAAATAGGTCTGATGTATAACGTCCACCTTTGCTTTCTTTGTAATTTGTGTCTCTGACACCTTGCAAAGGGTTCAGGGCATTTGTGTTCTGACAGACAGAGCCGTGCCCTCCTGCACACCTTTCCTTGGAGGATTCACGTGGTGCTGGTGCAGGCAGCAGCACTGCAGGCAGTGCAGGCAGCAGTGCCTTACCTGGTGGCTGCAGAGCAGGGAGTGAGCAGCAGGACCCATTTTGCCTTCTCTGCTTGCAGTTTGCAGCTTTCTGGACAATTTTCTTCTCACCCACCCTCCTTTCCCTGCCCAACACATAGCCAGCTGGCAGAATTAATTGATTGGTGTTTGTTAAGGCTTTTGGATTTCTCCTGTTTTAAATAGGTGTTAATTCTTGTAATTATTATTATTATCTTCTGTCATAGCCACAGTGATGAACGCTCCCTTGTGCGTGTATTTCAGCTATCCAACCTGGGCTTTGCTCTTAATTTTGATTATTTTAAGAAGTCGTTTAGTACATGAAATAGTCTAGGTGGATGAGTCAGAGTAATGTTTTTCCAGCAGAAAAAAACTTAACCTCCCCTTAGATCTTTTTGTCTGCTTCGTCCCCTACTCGCCATGTGATGAAGAGATGCTGTGGATGAGACAAGTGCGCGGCTGCAGCCATCAGGATAAAGGAGATGCTGTCAGTTGTTTTATTTTTGATCCCGTTTGAATGTGTCACTCAGCTGTCTTGAATCAAAGAAAGTGAGAAGGTGCCTTAAACAGTTGTGATCGGAAACTTCAAACTTACTTTTTTTTTTTTTTTTTTTACTTTTTTTTTTTAATTATTTTTTTCCCCTAGAAATTAAGTAAATGGCTGGTGGGCTCCCGTAAATCATAACATTTCTAAATGTGCTGGAGAGTCTCTCTGCCAAGCTGCTGACGAATACAGTGTCTGTTCCTATTGACTTCTCTTCCCCCTTCAGATTACTTTTGCTTTGAATCATTTCAAATCATAAAGCCAAAAAAATCATGTAATGAGACTAGCTGATGCAGTGATTAATGAAAGTGCAATGAGAGCTACCATACAGCCATTACAAACCAGTTAGCTAATTAGTGTAATCACAGAGGTGGAAATAATTAAAAGACCACAAAGCAGTGGTAGCCTAATAACAGCCTTTTCCTCTGACCCAGAGCTGGAGAGAAAAGGATGCTTTGGTTTGCTGGGTCGGGGCCAGAAAGGAGCCGAGAGCGAAGGGTCTGGAAGCAACCACAGTGTGTGAGGTGTCGGGGCTGGTTCAGACAAGGATAAATGGAACAGCTTTTAGACCCATGTAACCCAGATTGCATCCGAGTCCTCTGGCAATGGCATTTCACGTTACAGCAGCCCTCTCCCAGCTCTTTCCATTGCCAGGCTGTTTCCTCACCAAGCCCCGAGCATCTCCTCCCCGACACCTGCTGCGCTGCAAAGAAAAGAAGCGTGGTGGCAAACTGGAGATGGTATTTGTGCTGAGGCAGGATCCGACCTTCTCTCTTCCTTTCTTACTTTTTTGTCCATTTTTGTTTTTTTCCACAGGTCATTGACAAAGGCAGTATTAAAGTTTTATTTACCTTGCAGCCAAACTTGGTTTCGGGAGAGGGAGAAACCAGCATCCTAGGGTATTTGTGAAGAAAATACTCTTAGAGGATTCTCCTTATTTTTATAGTTTATATGTATTTCTGTATGCCATTTGCTCTGACTTTCACAGGACTCTAACAGCTGGTTGAAAAATCTCTTGCTACCAGGGAAAAGTCTGGGCCAAGGGTGTGGTGCTGGGGTGCGTGGTGCTCACCACCAGAGCCGCTGCTGCAAGCGGGGCACCGAGCAGGTCTGTTGTCCTCCCCTCCGTGCCCTGCCTGGCACAGACAGCCCTGACACTGGGCAGTACCAGCATGATGGTGAACCCAAAACAACCCCGAAATGCCTGCTCAGATGCTTCTCCAAGGGGTCGCCCAGCCAGGACTGCTAATGAGAGACATGGGACGGCGTGCGGAGCTGGATTTCACCCTGGTAATTAGAAGTGACCTACCTCTTGCTGCTAGATGAAACAGCTCCATTTGACGGGCTATAAAAAATCCTAACTGGTAATTTTCCAGTTGGGCTGGGTCATCGTTGTGGCCATCACTATCGGCTCTTATCATTTCTGCCATGGTTTTTTGTGTGCTTCATTTGACCCGGGTATAATGAGCAAAGGAGAAGAAAGTAGCTGCAGACACACAATCAACGATCATCTGCTGAAGCTGATGAATATGCCAAGACTGCTAAGTGGGTCTTCATTAGCTATTCACATGCTAAGAGCCGTCTTTATTTGTTCTTCTCTTCTAGGTGAATCTATATTTGAATATCTTTACTATATCTACCCGGGGGGTGGGTGGAGGATTACCACCACTGTCAGGTAACATGAGTATTTTCCTGAAAAAAAAAATAGATCGTGACACCAAGCTGGCAGCAGGCTAAAAAGAAGAAACAATGTGATGCCATTTAGAGGGGGAAGAAATAATTCTCCCCGATGACACCTCTAGTGGGAGGCAGAACTTTATCTTCTCCTCGCAGCTCAAATGAAGCATCACAGCAGTAGCACTAAGTTTGCTTCCATGTTTCCAACGTGTCTTTTCATTGACTATAGGCTGTAGCTGTGCAAACACATTTCCAGGGTAAGAGCAGGGGCTGTCCTGCTCGGAGGGTTTGTAGGGCCATTGGTGACAATGCAAGGCCAGGGCATCCCACCCAGCTGTGACTCGTGCAGCCCTGTGTGCACGCTGGTGAGCCCTGTTTGAACTTTCTCCCTTCAGCTTTCTGTAAAAGCTGCAGTTCTCTGTGTGCTGGGACAGGGGCTGGCTCTTTGCAGGATGCTTCTCCCCTCCCAGGAGCATCCATCGGCGGGGAAGGCTGCCCTCTCCCGACACGAGGAGCGAGGCGGCGGCTGAGCTGCACCCAGCACCCTCGGCCAGCACCCACCCTGCTCCCATCCGCACCCTGTGGGGCACAGAGATGTCCCAGCTCAGTGAGCCCAACACAACCCCCTGTGTCCCCAAGGTGCCCTGGCCCCACCACCAGCTCCAGGGTCCGACCCATGTCCCCCCACCAGCATCACATGGGTGCTGCTTGGGAAACCACCCGGCTCGCTGCATCTCTTCTGCACAGGATTGCCTTCTCACCTGCCCCATTCCTGCCCACCCAGGTGTGCCCAGCACCTTTTTTAAATAAGAAATAAAAAATAAAATCTGACAGTGTGTGAGTGAGCAACATACTCATCTGTGTGAGCTGTTTCCAGCTGAGTCTGTACGTGCTGGAGGCAGGGGGGTGACACAGGAGCAAAGTCACATTTGTCAGTGTGTTGCTCCAGGAAAGCATTTTTCTATGAGCAGCAACCCGCAAGCAAGCGCTTGCACCTCTGGGGTTGCAAACAGCTGATATAGGAGAGATT
>NC_048912.1:12861096-12900759 GCF_011077185.1 Oxyura jamaicensis
TTTTTTTTTTTTTTTTTTTTTTTTTTTGCTTTGTGCTTTTGACCTTATTTGCTGAAAATGAAACATCATCTAACCTTCCAGGAAATGCCACGATTCTTCGATCTGACAGAAGAACATAAATCTTCCTCAAGTGCGCAGCAGTTCGGGGCTCAGCTGGAACTGAGCAGGATCGGGGCATCCCAAACCAGGGCCAGCAGGACCCGAGCCATGCACCTCTCCTGTCCAGACAGCAGCAGCCCCATGGGACTGGTCGCTGGCTTTGGGCTGAGCTGGTTTTCCATCAGTTATTCATGGGGAAAAAAATGAGATTTGGGGGCCTGAATCACCTTGATCCTGTTAAAGTTTTGTGGGACAGGTGGGACCCTTCCCTCCCAGCTCGGGCTGAAGCAACACACATTGCCCTGCCTCATCTCCCCAGTCATCTCTGGGGAGCAGAAGGCTCGTGAAAGCCATTGCATGGCTGAAATTTCAGGCTCTGCAGGTGGAGTGGACACAGTGAGAGGGCTTGCAGAGCGCAGCAGCCCTGCTGCCTTCTCAGTTTTCCCACACCGCATTTCCTGAGCGCGACACCGTGGTTTCCTTCCCTGTCCATGCCACCAGCGGTTTCTACCTCCCCGGCTATTTCGGGGGACCCGTGGTTGTGCTGAAGGTTTGCAGGGGCAGGAGAAGGAACTTCAACGTGTTATGCTGCTCAATGCAGGGGGCCTGAGCAGCCCTGAGGGCTGGCTGAAGGTAAGAAGCTACGTGTGGGAAGGCGCAGCTCGTGCTGAACTGCTTTCCACCACCCACTCATCGAGAGCTTTGTTTGCTCAAGTGCACGCTTTTAGACCCAAGCTGTTAGTGCTTTACACAGGGCATAGTCATCCATGTGCAGGTCTCTTTACTTCTTGGCTTATTGCTGGAGCAGGGCTCCCCTAGACCCCACAGGAATCAGAGCTGTGTTTTCCTCTGGATCAGGTCTGGGCCAATCCTGCTGGATGAATTTAACTGAACCCACAACTCTAATAGTACCGTGCTCAGCCCGACCCCAAAATCCACAGAAATATAAAGTTTCTTAGATCATTTTTTTTTCTTTTTTTCTTTCTTTTTTTTTTTTTTTTAAATCTTGACCAACTTTCCTTGTTTTACCACTAGATGGGAGAGTGAGACTGGTCTAACGCAGCCACTCCCGTCTTTATCCCAGTAGGAATTCAGAGGGGAGTTGGGAATTGAGAAATACTCTCAAGGCAATTCTCTGGTGCCAGGGGCAGAACTGAGGACACACCCTGCACATTTTCTGACCTCGGGAATGGAGTGGGTAACCCCCCAAAATGCATGTTATGAGCCGTGTTATGGGTGCATGGCTGTGGCAGCACCGTGGTACATTCCCTCCTGGCCCCACGGCAGCTTCTCTGCCTTAAATGAGGAGGAATAAGGTACACCAAGACTAGATGTGGGTGAAATAATGGGGTAAAATACTTCATTTGTGCATGTCCACCTGTCCTGGAGCAAGGGGTGGTGAGGAAGGCACTTATAATTCACTCCCCATAGCCATGTCCCAGCGAGTCAGATGAGCCCCCCAAATTGCCTAGGGAGGCACAGAATAAAGCTGCATTTCCCCCTTCTTTTCTTCCTCACCCATCTCCTACAGGACTATTGCGTAGTGATGCAGACAGTGATACCATTTTTCTGCAAAGATTAAAAATGTGCTGGTGCAATGACTGCAGGTGAAGGAGGGGAATTTGGGGCCTGGTCTGACACCGCCAGCTGCTGCTGCCTGCCTCAGGGGCTGCCACGAGCAGGCATGGGAGGGTGCCAGGGGCATTCAGGCTCTGCTAAATTTACTTTTGCTGAAACACCTCCCATCTTCTGAGACATTTCCTAAGTTTTTTTTTTTTTTTTTTTTTTTTTTTTTTTTTTTTTTTTTTTTTCCAGGACTGGGTGTGTTTGGGAATTATAGAGTTGCAGAAGCACTTTCTCCACCAAACCAAAGATTGCCCAATTGGCCTGTTTTTTGTTATTATATGGTTTGGGGTTTTATAGAATGAGCATGTCTTCTTCCTTCCTGGGATTTCACAGATTCTGGAAGAACTTTTAACCAAATTTTCTGCCTGCCTGCATGACTAGTGCAGAATGCATAATCTCTGTAACTCGAAAATCATCTCTTGGGGGTTTTGCTGCCTACCCAACCCCTTGGTTTGCAAGTTTTTTAGAGGAGTGATGCAACTGATTTGTTTAATGTCTGGGCCAGTTGTGCCCTGGAATTAAATAATCCTGATAAACATCCCAAACTGCAATGCCCTCATTGACTCTGCTGGGGTTTCCTGGTTGTGCTCCGATAGGAAACATCTGCCATTATCATGCTAGAAATACCAGTTTCTTTGGAAGAGGAAGCTGGGTTCTTGCTGGATGCAATTACCCCTGTTTTCCACAAACAACCTCCCACTCCGTGTGCGCAACGCTGCTGCTGAGTCACCCAGCATGGAGATGGGGATGGGGAGGACAAACTCCCCTGAAGAAGCTGATAAATACAGATGAAAAAATGTTGCCTGGAAGCAATAAACCAATAGAAATTCCAGCCCTGGCAGGTTCAGGGCACACTCATTTGTGCAGATGCAGCTTCTCGCTGTGGGGTTCATGGCAGTACAGGAACAGCCCTGGCTGCAGGTGGGGCTGGGGTCACACGGATCTGGACACATGGGGCACGTGGGATGGGGATGAGGAGCTACCACGGGGTGTTTCTAATGGACAGTTATTCGTGTGTCTGCCTTTGGCCATGTATACTTGTGCGAGAAGTCACCGCCCTTGGCCAAGTGCCTGTTAATCCCTGTGCACCTCATTCGTAAAGTGCTGGGTGAGCAAGAGGAAAAATTAAAGCTCCTGTGGACAGGACCACTGTCCTAACTCTCAGCTTTTCTATGGCCCCAATCTTTCCATCCCTTTCCTGTCATCTCCCCTTACCATCCTGAAAGAGAATTAAAAACAAAAAAAAAGAGCACTAACCAGGGAGAGGAGCTGCAGAGACGGTGTGCGACGTGCACCCAGGACCCGAGGGACAAGGACACTGCAGGGGCCGACTTCTGACCTCTGCTGAGTGCTGGAGATGCCACAGCCTGTCACTGTCTGATAGCTGCCAGCATGCCAAATGCCAAGTCATTCTTCAGCAATGAGATGTTGAGCTGATTAAGGTTTTAATTACAACAAGGAAGCAGCACGTGCAAGGATGGTTTCAGATGAGAAAGACGTGGCAGCTGCCAAGACAGAGCTGCTCCCGGCTGTATCCCATCAACCTTTCTGGTGAATGGCGCTGAGCCTTCAGTTTGCTCTGCTGCAGGGCTAGGAGAGGAAAAAGGATTCATGCATGGCCCAAGCTGTGGTAAGTGGGGCTTTTTTTCAGGAGTGCTCAGCTACCTGTGAAACCCAAGCCTTGCCATAGGAATGGGGCAGAGTTCAGGGCAACTGGTCAGCATTCCTGGCATTTACTGCACTCATAAACAGCCCTGGCAGCGACAGAAAGAGTGCAAACTTTGAACTTATAAAGCATCAACACCGAGACCAAGATGGAGTAGAAAACACACAAAATGCTCAGAAATGTGTTTCCCCAGCACGTAGCCACAGCCCTTTGGTAGCTGTTTGCCAGCACCACAGCATCTGCGCGGCCCCTCGTGACGGAGATCAAGGGCAGCTCCATCGAGTGGGAAAGGGGGCAGAGGAGTTTTCTCCCTCCCAGGGGACACAGAGCTCCCAGCCAACTGCAGAAGCTGCCCGTGCTGGTGGACAGGCACAAATCAAATGAAAAATGCTCTGTGGTGAGCACCTGCCCCAGCACACTGTGATGTCCCCCAGGTGGGAGCTCTGCACCAAGGGGTAGAGCCGATGTTTGCTCGGATCCTGATGCACACAGACTTGCCGGCGCTTTAGATTTCACAGCCGGGTCCAATCTCTCCTTTAGACCTTGATCCTGCAAGAAACACTATAAGGATGGATTTTAGAAAGCAGATAGAGCTGGCGAGATCTGGGCCTTATCTAAGATAGCAAAATAATCAGCCCTATGATTTCTTCCCCGTGTTTACAGTGGCAATATTTTTCCAAAGTTCAAAGTCTTCCTCTGCAGAAAACATTTGACATGCTTTGCCGGGATACTGTAGTTTTGGTGCAACGAACAATTAAAAAAATCAATTTCTAGAGCAATATTTTCTATGCTAGTAATCTCTGAACTAATTACAGGGCTGGAAGATCAATAACTATCTGGAAATCTTTCCAATACAGCTAACTAAGCACACTACATATCATCCTGCAGTATTTCCTTCACATACACGTGATATTCCTGATTATCTCCCAGATCATACAGGCAGATGAAATCGCTGTCAGTAAATGTCTGTACTTTGTTACGCTGCAGTGCCAACATTTACCAAAATCCAAAGGGGAAATTGGGTAGAGTGAATAGCACAGTGCATGAGGTCTGGGGCAACACTCAGTGCCAAGGCTTTAAGCCAATAACAAAAAGAGCTAAAAGGCTTGGTCAGTTTAACAGGAATCTTTCTTTGAAAAGATTACAAAACAAAGTCATTAAAAGTTCAAGCCTCAGTTATATTGTTTTTTTTCATCAGACTTTATTTTTTTAAAAAAATGTAAAACCTTCAGTGACTGAACGTAACCTCTTTCCCTGGTCTCCTAGCAAGGGAGAAGAAGTACAAGTGGGTGGTTCAATGGTGCAATCGCCCTTTAAAAACGCGAGCACAGAGGAAGGGTGTTGCTCCGATGATACGATCTACCCTTGCTGTACAAACACACGGTGCTGACCATGGCAACTCGCTTCCAGCCAAAGCCCAAAGCACTGCACCGAGGCTCTGCCCCACAGCCCCTGCACGAGCGGTGCTGGGATGCGGTGCGCAATGCTCCAGCCTCACTTCTACCCTGTGAGGGCCTAGCGAGCTCAGCCTGCTCTTCCTTGGCACGGTGGCATTCACGCTGTCACTGACCGAGGAGCAAATATTCCCATCAAACACGGTGCCAAAAGCACAGCAGGTGGAGAAGCAAACCCACGGTGCAGGTGATTTTTCCTATGCCCAGCTACGTGCACCACAGCGATGAGTTCTGAGCTGCCGTGCTACCGTGAAATATTAGCTAACATTTCATATGCTTTTCTCTGATTATTCTGCATAGCTTTTTCCCTGCAGTGAAAGGACCAGATGAAAAGTGGGACCAGGGTGAGATCAAACCCTCGCTGCTACCATGGGCTGGGGCATTCCCGCAGCTCCCCACTGCAGCACTCTGCGGCGCCGGAGCCTGTCCCGGAGCAGAAATCCAGGTCCAGTACCCAGTACAGGTAAGGTGCAGTGCTGTGAGCCTCACCAGATCTCAGGAGACAGGCCAGGGGCTGTGGTCCCTTCTAAGTAAGAACTGAGCAGGGTAGTTATGCTCAAAGAACTTAAATTTTGCAGCCATGCGGTGATCTGGATTGTAAATGTGGTTGCTGTTAATTACTGCTTGCATTTCTGCAGGACTCCCTGTCTGGCTGGGGAGCTGCAGCCCAGTGACACACAGAAAGGAGAGCCGTGGACTGCTGAGAGCCTGCCTGAGGTGGCATTTACCCGGATTTGGTGACAGCACTGCCCTGGCTGTGTCCACAATGTGCACCCTGTGGTGTTGCTCTACCAACCTCAGCTGCCAAAAAGCAGCTGAAAGAGAAAAATAGTGTGCGTATCATCATCACAGGCACACAACTCCTCTCCTGCCTGCTCAGCCTGAAGTGACCTTGGCGCTCCCTCAGCCCGGCTGGCTGTTGGGGGCTGTTCAGACTGTGGGAAGGTGCCTACAGCTGCTGCACTGAGCTTCAGCAACTGATCTCCTTGGATAATGAAGTCTTTGGACTTTCCCATGATTTTTTCCCATGTAACGTCACCTTTCATTCAAATAAAACTCGAGTGGAGTGCAAGAAATCACTTTGTTTCTCTCCATCTTAGGAAGAAAGGGCAGTGCATCACCTGATGGAAAGGGCCCAACCAAAAAGAGCTCACGCTCTCCAGAAATCTTTCAGGAAACAGCTGAAAGAGAAGCTACAGCTCTCCCTCCAGTCTTTTAATAGTACCACATCACACTTGGTACATGCTCAGCAGCAGAGCTCCTGGATTTATTTCCTGGCAATGCAGAGCAATGGCCACGCAGTGTGGTGCTGGTAGGGGTGCAGTGGCTGCACCATGGAGAGGCGAGCAGGACATGCAGGGCAGCGATCGCTCCCTCCACGATGTTCCCCTGGCTGCTGGCAATCCCCAGCTCAGGGACATCCCGAACAAAAGGTTTGCATTGAGATTATCGGGTTTAACAGCCGCCGAGGCATATGTCATTCAGGAATTTGTCTAATCCCTCTTTGAACACGGTTATACTTTCAGGCTCTGCAAAGCCCTCTGGAAACGATTGCCATTGTTTAATCAGGAGCTGGGCAAGAGTTTGCTTACAGCTTGCTACCTGATCCTTTCATTTAAGGGATCCCTTGCTCTCGTAATGATAAATACACCTGGCAAAGCTGAGCAGGACAGATACTGATGCTCTACTTTGCAAAACCAAGGGGATCTGACAGAGATAGAGCAACAAAAAGTCTGGTAAAAATCACAGGGGAGATTTTCAGAAGTGCATTTCCCACTGCAAAGCAGCACTTGAAAAAAAACATCCGTATTGGCTGTTTGTTTTGTGTTTCCTGTGAATGAGTTTCTGGCTCAAATTAGAGTTATAATACAACTCTAAAGAGCATTTTTTAGAAAAAGAATCCAGTTCTGAACTTCCTTCCTAGAGATTTGTTGCTTGTTCTGCAACAGGAGATGTGAATCATGGAAGTATTTATAACAGCAATATTAGGAAATGATCATTAAGGCACCAGAAATCTGTTAGACAGCGTGTCTTTAAATAAATTGTTTATGACTATGCTAACCCAATCTCGTAAGTGCATGCACACTTAACGATATTAAAAATGTACATGTTGCCAGAACCGGACTGCCTATGATGAATATGTCACAGCTCCCCTGCTTTCCTAGTCAGCTGCATGGATCTTGGAGAAACGAGGACAGTTTCGTTTGATCGGTGTTAATGAGGTTTGTGTCTGCACAGATTTAGCCCAAAGAGCATCGCAATCATCTCAAGTCCCAGGTGACTTACAGGACTGAACTTGAAGAAACATCGTTCAGCAGTCTCGGTCGATGGAGCGATTCCAGCTCGCAGAGTGCCTCCAGCAAACTGACTTCCCTTCTGTGGCACTGCATTTGCATTCATTAAACCCCAAGTTTTAATGATTTATGTAGACTGATAAAAGCGAGCAGCCCAGAAGTATGTGTCTGAACACTCCCACAGCTCCTGACAGAGATGCAACACGTGGTAAATCCATCCCGGTGTGAAATATTAAATGGCCAGCTAGCACACACACACAATCAGTGCAGGTATATCTGCGTGTGTTAACATGACCTGTAAAATTGGGATTTCAGACAAACTAAAGTGATCACAGCCTCCAAACCCAAGGAAAAGGTAATCCATATAATAGGAATGCTATAACAATGATAATGTTAGTTAATAATAACATTAATATGATCACCAATCTCCTTGCCATTGTTTATTACTGTCATTGCCATGGTAGTTCTCAGCTCTGGCAATGGATCGAGGCCTAGGTGGCCTCAGCCTTGTGCTCACCAGTGAGTTCCAGCCAAGCACAATCGTGGTACCCTTTGATTTGAAAAGAAAAGCCACCAGCAGCATCAGCTGCTTGCACAGCTCCTGATCCAGGCTGGCCGAGCTCGACAGAGGCGGCAGCAAAAGGAGATGGCCCCAGATGAGAGATGAGCAGAGATGAGGGAGATTTGCACCAGATGCTGCCAAGGAGGACGACACAGATCACAGCTGCACAGAGCCCTGGTGGTACAGGGGACGGAGCTGTGTCTCCTGGTCACCCTTCCTCACTGTGGTGCGAGGGCAGGTCTCTTTTTGAGGAGGCATCTGTGGCTCACAGCAGGACAGGAACTGCAGTCTGGCGAGGACTTTTGCATCTCTTCTGCAACGCACCTTTACTCATGCACACTTCATTGTCTTGCACACACCTCACGCCTTTCTGTAGCTGTGGTGAATGAATCTTGGTCCTCTCCTATCCCCTGAGACTGCTACAGAGGTCCCTGTGCATGAGCCTGGTCCTTCTGGGAGGATGCTTGGCTCTGGACATGATGGGGACACTAAAACTAACGTGCTCCTGGAACAGACACCTTGAGACAGGGGAAGCAGAGATGGCAGACTGATTTCTTCCAGGCCACGTCTGTCCTTCTTTTCCATATCTTCTCCCTTTGGCACCTTATCAAAGCCATCACTAGTTCATGCAAATCCATAGGACAAGCTCCACATCCTTACGTCTCCATCACTTAAGAAGTAAAACATTTTGAGATGCTGAATGAAAAATTCTCCAGAAATTAAGACAAATAATTCCTCTGCACCTCTGAGGACAAGCTCACCAGAGGCAGGATGGACCAAAAGCAGCTGGAGACATGAGCAAAGTGGGGATACATCACCCTGAAGCTGGAGCCAGAGACGAGCAGGGTTTGGGTGATGGGGCTGAGCAGGAAACGCGGGGGGGTTTCCCCAGCTCGGATGCTTTTGATGCACCATTTCACTTTTGCACATCTGCTGTCCTTTTCTCCCCGTTTATTTGAAACATAAACGGTTTAAAACGGGGTCTTATTCATCAGTGATTTACAGCAGCAGCCAAAACAAGGTCCTAATTTCAGCACATGGCTTATCAAACTATTTGTATATAATAAACCAGTATCAGTGTATGTCTGTGGAGCAAACGCTTCCTGTTTTTCCTGACCACAGCACATCACAAGCAGCAGGATCTCCTACATTTAATTTTCCTTTAAAAGCTTATTCAGCAGCTCCCAATTTAGCCCGTTCAGTGAAAGCAAAAAAAAAAACCCTGCAAGTCCATCCACCTTCCCCTCCACTGGGCACAGCAAGAAGGATGGGGCAAAAAGGCAGCAGCCTCCAGCTCCGTGCTGGTGCCAGTGCCTCAGAGGATGAGGAGGAGGCAGCTTCACCAGCCTCTGGCCATGCCTTTCCCTCGCCCTCCTTGCCACCGCACGCAGCGTTTGCTGGGGTTTTCCATTACCCTGGCAATCCTGCGCACGCTGGGTAATGGAGAACTGATTGCACTTTAAAGAGCTAAACATGCAGTGCCTGAATTATTTAGCTTTTAGCATGCAGAAACAGGCCAAATTCCCAAGGGATGTGGAACAGCTCTGCCAATTAATGCAGAGTCGCTGCAGAAGCTGCACCGGTAGGCAGGCGGGAGCTGCATGCTTAGAGCCTCTCGCCATGCCCGTGTCACTTCTGCTGGCATTATTCCTGCCCAGGTGCTTTCCATCCTGCAGGGTGCGGGTCCTGCCCCGGGACTCGCCCATGCTCGAGGGCCACCTCAGTGCCTGTGCCACCAACCGTGGTGGCAGCAAGTCACCGGGCACAGGAGGAAAAGGCCCAGACGGCCGTGTTTGTGCAGACGGCGGGGCTCGGGCTGCGTGCCCGCAGCGTTGCAGCACAACATCTGCAGCTCTCCTCCACGATTCAGCTCCGGAGCAGCACTCGCCTTGCAATCATTAACCCAGCAGAGCCTGCCCTGGTAGCATTTGGCACCGCATTGCCCTGATAAAGATAGCACCGCGATAGCTGTGTTTGTGCCCCTGGTGCAGCAATACCCACGCATCTGCTCTCAGACGGTTTTTCTGCCTTTTACGTGGGCTCGGCTGGTTGCAATAGCAGGAGGCCACGGTTAAATTCCTGCCGCTCTCTCCCACCACAGCTGCGGCCCCTTACAGCGGGCTTTCCCCTGCGGGGTATCCCCCATCCATACCCCACTCTGCCTCCCCAGGCACAGAAAGGCTGGGATCCCCTGGGGGGCTGCACAGGGCCGGTGGGGGGCAACGGGCATCCTGGCCCCAGGCACCTGCTCCTGCACCTGCTCTCTCCCTAACCCTTCTCCATCCTTTTCCCACATCCTCCCCTTGCCCCTCTCCCCTCCTGGCCCCCTCCCTCTCCCCTTCTCCCCCCCCATCCTTCCCTCCTTCCATCCATCCATCCATCCATCCATCCATCCATCCATCCATCCATCCCCACCTCCCTCCCTCCATCTCCCCCCCCCCTCCCCCCCCGACCCTCTCCCCCCACTTTCGCTTTGGCCTCCCCTCTCCCCCCTCCCCATTGGCCCGGCCTCCTCCGGGTTCCGCCGCCGATTGGAGGAAAGCCCCGTCCGTCAGGGCGCAGTGCCCGCCCCTAAAGCGGGGGCCGGTGTGCGCGGGGGGGGGGGCGGCGGCGAGAGGGCGGCGGCGGCGGCCGGCGGCAGGTACGGGACTGGGGGGGGACCGGGACGGGGACAGGGACCGGGAGGGGACCGGGATGTGGACCTGGAGGGGACCGGGAGGGGTACAGGGACCGGGGGGGGGGGGACCGGAATGGGACCGGAATGGGGACCGGGATGGGGAAAGGGACCGGGGGGGGGACCGGGATGGGACTGGGATGGGGACCTGGAGGGGACAGGGATGGGGACAAGGACCGGGAGGGAACCGGGAAGGGACCGGGAAGGGACCGGGACCGGGACAGGGACCGGGAGGATGCTGGAGGGATGAGGGAGGGATGCAGGGGCTCGGGGTGGGCACCGGACGCCGGTGTCAGCTCCGTGATGCTGGGCGAGCACCGGGAGCCCGGTGCAGAGGCTCCGGTGGGGTCAGAGAGAGGAGCGGCGGGGCCCCCGCTGAGCCTCCGCTGCCCACGAGCTGCGGGGATGGGCGCGGGGGGAACCGCAGCGCCGGGACAGCCCCGAAATGGGGCTGGGGGCGGCCGGGGGAGGCTGTGCTGCAACCAGGGAGTGCGGGGATTTTTTTTGGGGGGGGGGGGCCCGCAATCTCGGTGCTCATCAGTGTAGGGACACGTGCGTCTTGATTCAAGGGAGGGAAAAAGCCCCCGGAGTGGCCAAACGCGTGGAGATTTTCCATTAGACCTCGGGTGATGCTCTAAGAACAGTATTTTTTATGTAGAGCTACATTCGTCACAGCTGAAGCATTGTTTTTGTTGTTGTTGTTTGTTTGTTTGTTTGTTTTTCCATTTAGCAAATCTCGATGGGAAATTAAAAAGGGGCTGAGAAAGGGCAGAAAGTCAGAAAAGCTAGCGAGGCGGCACGGCAAAATGATGCCTGCAGCAAGCAAAAGGGATGTGAATAACACTGCAAGCCTCGCTGCAAGAGAATAGTAACTGAAGTTAGGGAAGGAAGGCACAGGCAGCGTGCTGAGCCGAATTCAGAGTGTTTGCATTGTCTGACCTATATTATTTTTGCTAACCTATTTGCTCAGATGATAGGAATCAAAAGCATTGTTGCCTAAAAAACATGCTTTCAGTTCATTGAGCTCAAAGTGCTCTTGTGGACATTAATCGTACAAGCTTGCCATGTGTCATTTTATTACCGTTTTATAGGCTGCTCGATTGTATCAAGCAACACACCACAAACATGAAGTTATCCCAGTCTGGCACCTCCTTTTTCCTCCTTTTTTTTTTTTTTTTTCTTTTTTCTTTTTTTTTTTTTTCTTTTTTCTTTCCTCCTCTCTCCTCCCTCCCCCTTTATTTCTTTCTCCCTTTTTCTGGGCTTCTACTTTTGATAGCATCACTTGGTTGTAAAATCGCACATTAAACCAGCATCCGAGGGGGAGAAAACACAAAGGAGATCTTTAGAGACGCATGCCTTGAGCTGATGTAAATGTGAGAAAGGATGAAACGGCGGGTAGAGAGAGGGTGAGTCAAATAATGAAAAGGAAAAAAAAAAAAAAAAAAAAAAAAGTGAAGCTATTTATATGCAAAGAGGTCCAGCCCGCAGGCTACCGAAAATGATATGAGGCTGCTGAGAGCAGCCCTCTGCAGAGGGGCCGACCGCAGCCACCTGCCCTCTGCAGCTCGGCCGGAACTGGTGGCGGGTGTGCATGGGTGTGTAAGGCTGTGCATGGGTGTGTAAGGCTGTGCATGGGTGTGTAAGGATGTGCACGGGTGTGTAAGGGTGTGCATGGGTGTGCCGGGTTCACCGGGAGCCCCGCAGCGCCGTGGAGCAGCCACTGCGTGCTGCACGCATCCTGCCCTGCGCTGCCCCGTGTGTGCATCCACCCCTGGGATCCCGGTGGCTGCCAATGTTGGCAGTTTCTGCGGAAACCAGGAAGTACCTGAGCGAGGGCTTACTAGAAATCTTTGCAGAGCTTAGAGATTTACAGACAAGGGGGAAGACGAGAGCAGCAGCTAACAAAAGAAATATCCACCGGCTTAGGGAGATCAGCATCCAGCTGCTCTGTGCCTCGTGCAAACTCCTGAAGGCAGCCCTAATCTTTTTGTGTGTACCTTACCAGTGTGGAGCGTGCTGGGGTCCCGCTCTCTGCTTTGGGTTTTTTACCCTGCAGTAGCACAGAAGTGAATCGTGGCTCTATTTGGCACTGACCGTTCCGTTCATTCCGCCCTGAGCACTTCTGCTTCCATTTAAAGTGAGCGTCCCTACACCAGCAACCTGCCTTTCCTAAGGGCTCGGTCACAACCCTTAGGTGAGGGGTTACATGCTCTGCTTTGCCATTTGGGTTTCTGGTCTTCCTCGCCTTGTTCCATGAGCTGCTGCCAGTAGTTGGTGGCTCTGACCCTGGGACGTTCGCATATTGCAGAACCCCTTTAGTGCAATGGTGAGCAGTGGAAATGCTTTGCAAGACTTCCACAAGCACTTAGCAGAGCTGGCAGCTCGGCAGTGGCCTGATGGGCTGGGGAGATGCTGAGCACATTTTCAGGGGCCAGGTTCCCCCCTTGGATTTCATGCTCAATAACGCGAGGTGGCTGGTGCTAAAGCAGCAGGAGCTGTTCCCCACACGCAGCGCGGTTCGGAGGTGGGCTGCCCAGAAGTGCGTTGGTGCCCAGGTCTGGCTTTCAGTGCCTGCCCTGAAATGCGTTCTGCTTTTCTAGTACTCTTAAAAACCACATTATCTGGGCCCAGCGAGGGGCTGATCTTTGTGCAGAGGAGCAGGAACAGCTCTGGCTGCACCAGGATGCGGGGTCTGGGGCTTTGCCTGCCCTGTGCTCAATGGGGAAGCGCCGTGCTTCAGCAGCTCCCCCAGCTGCCCCTAAGAGCTGCTACTCTCCTTTCCCTTTTCAAATCTGCTTTATTTCTAGACCTCCCCATGACATACATAGGTTTGTACCGTCTTGGCCTCAAGTGACCTCCCAGCGTGTGAAAAGTGATGCTGAACCGGGCCAGTTAAGAACAAAGAGATTCTGCAAATGCTTTCCGTGAAAAATACTCAGAGAGAGGTGAAGGGCTTCATCTGGTTTATGAATCCCAGACAAAATTGTACATCCGACCTCAGTAGTAGTGATGAGTGAATGTAGATGAGAGCTCAGAGAGGGCCACTAACTTCAGCGGCTTTTGCATCAGATCTCTCATTAGTACAGCAGAGAGCGTGAAACAATGGAGTGTAGTGTTTAATTTTAACAGAAGGATGTTATTCTAACCTTAAATCTCTCTTCAGGCAGAAGTAATGCTGGATCTGGGCAATTGCTGCATTGCTGGAATCAAAATAATGTCATTGCACTTCCAGATTGTAAAGGAATTTATGAGCAATGGGAGTTTGTCAGTGATGGAAAATGCTCTGTGTTATTCATGTTCCCCCATTCAGTGTTCAGCAAGGTATCGAGCCTTAAGGCAGCTTTTGAGATCCCTGTGCAACAGAGACATTAGGCCAATCTCTCCTCGTGTGCTGTGGCCACTGATGTACGTGTGGTTACACTCAAACTAAATTTAATTCAGATTCTTAATGCATAACACATACTGCTGCATGGTGTCAATAGACTTCGGTCATTTGAACTCTCAGAGCTTGGCTTGGGTCTTCCAAGAAATAAAATAAAATGCTGACAAACCCTGTTTAACTATTGCCCAGTGGTGTGAAGGAGTTAGGGGTCATTTTCATGTTGAGAAAGCAAGGCCAAACATTTTTTTTCCTCTGAAATACTTTGATTTTGCAATATTCTGGCTGGAAAAAAAAAAAAAAAAGAAAGAAAAAAAAAAGAGAGAGAACAAGAAAAATTACTCTCTGGCATTCATTTTTATACAGTTTCCTATTTGTGAACTCAAGTGCTTTAGATACACTGTGACAATGAGGTAGAAGTTAATTTTCTTGATGGCAGTGAGAGATTACAAACAAAAGTACATCTAAGTTATGGATCTCTAATAAATGATCCGAGCTCGTGACACAAAAATAAAATTTTCCTCAAAACATCATCAAAAGATCATGAGCTCTGCTGGATTTTCTGTTCCCTCGTGTGTTCTTGGAAAACTGCATTGATCTTTTCGGCTTAACATAGTCCAAATAAAACAGATGGGAAATTACAATTCATTTTTTTTTTTTTTTTTACTTCCCAAGCTCCATAGAAATCATAAGGCAAGCCCTTGGTCCATCCTGCTCTGCCTTGCCGTGGCTGGACGGGCTTGCTAGGGCTCAGCACCTTCCCCGTGTGACCGATCTGCTCCCGCACCCCTTCTGGATAATCCAGGACAGGGCAGATGCCCTGGAGCTTTATGTTAGCATAAGAATTCCCTCCCAAAGGGATTGCCTCACGGTGCTTTCAGAGCAGCTTTACGTTTTCTTTGTATGGCTGGAGTGGGTTCAATCTCGAGAGGATTTAGACCCTTCAAGTCAGACGTGGGTCTTCGTTACGGCAGAATCGGCCTTTTCTGCAGCCGCCCCGGAGCCCTGATCAGCCTGTGATCCCCTTAGTGCTGGGTATTTGCCGCTTATTTGGCAGAAAACCTTGAAAGGAGGATTTTAAGATGCTGAAGAAATTGAATTAAAATGAGTGGCAAGTAGGTAAGCAACCTGTGGTACACTGATTATCTGTCTCAAATGTGTTAAAATAACTTCAGGCCCATATTTCTTAGGGAATACTGATCAAAAAATCATTCTCAGTTACCCTCATTTGAGCTGATAACATAAAATAAGTTTATTTATTTGTCGTCTTCATTCCTCATAGGTCCTTCGCAGGGGCAGTGGGATGCAGGCAGGTCCTTGGCAAGGCAAACAAAAGAGTTTTCAAGTGAGGCATGAAAACCACACTGCTTCTGCATGGAGGCAGGAATCCCTTGAAGGCAGTTTTCAGATTTCCACATAAATCTGTCCTCCAGCAGCTGCTGTCTAAAGCTGCGAGTTCTCATACACGAGAGAACAGAGGGTGCAAAGTAGAAGCCGTGCCCACAGTGCGCATGGACAGCAAACCCCTCTGACTTCCAGCAGATGTTTTGGGTTGGCAATGGGAACATTATATGCCTGTTTGTTCCTTTATTTCAGGAAGAAATACCATTTGGCAGCAATTTGTTCCCTGGCAGTAGACATGAATTACCCGCTCGAGTACTGTGAGATGAAAGAAATGCCATCCTGCAAGGGGTGCAGTTTGCAAACCCAGCAGTGTTTGTGGTGGCGGAGCACACGTGCACCTTCCTCTGTGTCTACATCACTGTGTGTATTGATCTGTGCTGGTGAGAGATTGCTGTTTCATTCAGAGCTGGATTTCTTTGAGAGCCCACTTAATACAGAATTGCATTGCTCCGAGCGTTTTTCCACCAGCATCTCTCGATGGAATCTTACCTCTGACCAGCAGAGATTTTTATTTATTTACCAGTCACATGGAAGCAGCAGGCTACTGAGGATAACACATCCCTGAGACTGTCAGTGCCTTCCACATTAAGACATTTGCTGTAGCCACTATAGGAGCTCGCAGCAGAGATATTTGTGAGGATTTGCTGTCGAAACACACTGGAGGTTTCTAAGGAAGCGATCATTTCAGGTTCTCAGAGCCTGCTAAAATCCCCAGACCATCCTATTCACCATGTAGCTTCTTCCTCTCCTTGGTGGCAGTGATCAGCGTCATCACACTGCCAGTGTGCTGCCCTCATGCTCTGAACCATTCCCTTTGGGTCTGGGTTCCTATCCGTCATCTCATCGTTGCTGTATTTGTAGTTGGGGTTCTGGTTTGAGATTTTGACTCAGAGACGGAAGAGAAGTCATTCCCTTCAAAGGGATCATCATTTCCTCTTGATTGCACAATAGGGATATGCCTTCTTCAAAGAAATCCCCAAACCACAATGTGTCAGGATCTGGGGTGTTGCATGATCAAACACAAATTAACCCGCTCTGACTTGGTGTTTATTTTAAGGGGATGAAACATGACGTTTTTGTTTAGCTCATTGTTGGAGGGCAGATAGAGTGCATGGTGTCAGGAGACTTGGAGACAGCAAACACTGAGTCAGAAGCCCTACAGCCACACAGCCCTGGTCCAAGCTCCCGTATGCCACGTCAGATTTGTGCTGAAGGGTTAATTTTGCACCATCTGGCTTTGTGCTAGATCAAATATTATTTCTGTTGTTGTAGCTGACATGAGACCAGAGTATACTCAGTATAATGTGCTTGGCTAATCCAACAGAAATATGATTATGTGCCCATTCCTGCTCCAGATCTGTCTGCTCTAATGGGTGATTTAGTAACACACAAAATAGTGAGACATGGCCTGAGAGCCATAAACAACCTGGACGTGATGATCTCTTTGCAGTGGTCAGCAGAGACAATAGGAATGTCTAACTCCAATTTGATACCTAACTTTTAAGAAGTAATTAAGAGAGAGAAATCCCACTCTTTATGCAGAACGTCTTCCCAGGGAGCTGTCTGAGATGTAGGAACCAGGGTTATTTAACTGTATATTTTGCATGCCATAGTGACTTCCTTGGTGCTGATCTGAGGATAACCAAAAAATGAGCAGCCCGAGTTGTAGGGTAGCGTGCAAAATGGCCCATTTCAAGCAGCAAGTTCATTTAAGTGCTGTCTGGGAGGTTGTGCTGTTCCTCTGCTTGGCAGGAATCTCAAGACTAATACCTAGGAGGATTAGAGAGCATCGCTGGATGTTAAACAAGATCCAGGTTAAGCGGTGTGCACCAGTGAGCTTGTGCTCTGGGGAATGTTTGGGGAAGCTATTACTTGCTGATCTGGAAAAAAAGTAGGCTTGTGTGGGAAATACTCTTCTCCCAGCTGCCTCCTTCCTGCATTTGCTGCCTCTCATGCTCCCACTTGACACAGTTTCCAACCCTCTCTCAGCCCATCTCACAGACTCGTGCCCATGTGCTCACTGAGGATGGCAAATGTTGGCAGGGATGCCTGCTTTTCATTTTTACCTTCATCATGATCTAACCAGGAAGATGAAAAAAAAAAAGTTCCAGTAAACCATGGTAGATGTCGGCTTAATGCTATTACATTTATCCGATGCTCAGCATCCTTGCATTGTGATTGTAAATAAGCAACATCCTGTTGTGCTTTTTTTTTTTTTCATTTTTTTTTGTTCTTATCTTTAGAAGCAGCAAATCATGTTTGATGTTCATCATTTGGCTTATGCTCTTTTTGGTTATCGCTTACATCATACAGGATTTGCCTGAATGTGCATCTTTTGCATGGAAGCAAAGAAGGGATGTGTATAGGAACTAACTGGTAATCACTGGGAAAAGCTGACTAATGGTTCATGCAGAAACATTATCCTGAATATTGGACTTCCTTATATGGGCTGTGAGAACACAAATGCTGGAAAAAAATGCTGTGCTATGTGTAAGGAAAACGTCAGTGTCGTATCTGTGTTGTGAGAGCTGCAGGGACACCCAGCTCCACGAGCAGGTGACCACCGTATGGTACTAGCACGGAAACCTCATCATTGATCAAATTTACGAGGAAGAAAAAGACATTAAAGCAAGAGTGACGTGAGAGAGAGGGAGTTAGGAATTACAGCATAAAACAGCCTTTTGTCTGGCTAAGCTTGGCTGAAGCAGAATATAGTTGCCTGGTTAAATCTGCTTTGTGTATTGGCACTGCAAGTTTTTAGAGATGGTCTAAGGCAGCTGCAGCCAATTGCATTTGCACAGATAAGCTGGAACAAATAAATAAGCTGAGAAAATCTGGCTAGATTTATCTTCAAAGCATTTTCAGGCAGCTAATTGAAAATTATCAAAGCCACCTTCCTGATTTCTTGCATATTATTGCATTAATTTGCCAGCGAGTGGAAGAGTGCTTGGCAAAGAAAGGATTTGGGGAGTGCTAAGGTTTACTACTTAGGCATTATTTAATTATAAATGTGTCCTTGCTCATTTGATAATGTAAGGCCAGCTTCTGCTGTTGTGTTCCATGCCTCAGACCCCAAGAGCGACTCAAAGCACACCTCTGGTGCAGCCGCAGCACTGTCACTGGTGGCGAGCACAGCTTTAGATATTTGTTTAGATATTTATTTATTTATTTAGATATTTAGTGCTGGGTGCTCTTTAGGTGCGTTTCTCCCTCCTGAAATGTTGTGAGTGTGCAGGATGGTGCTGTTCCTAGAGCAGTTGATTACAAAAGGGCTGCTCCCAGCAATAGCAGCCTTCCCCATATTGCTGAACCAAAGGGACATGTTGCAAAAGAGTGCAAAAAAAAAGGCATTATTCACATACCTGGGGAGCTACGTGGAAGTCTGGCTGCTAGGAAAAAAAATCAGTGTTGTATCCCCAAAGAACAGCCCAGTCACCGCACGCTGTCTGTTCTCTCCATTCCAGCTCAAGCAGCGCTTGGAGGACGAGCCCCGTTCACAGGACCGCGGCGTGGATTTGTCACACTTCTGGGAGGCTTTCCCCTCGTAAACCAGTGAGTGGATTATGCTTGATCCATGCAGTGTTTATCAGCTGCAACAGAAGTAATACTGATAATCCTCCAAGCAAAACTGCCCAAGAAAAAATCAGTAGGTGTTACTAAGAGAAATTAAGCAGATGACTTTGTCCCTGGCTGGAGTAACGGCTGAGCCTGGGATCCTTTGGGATCGGGGCATTCCCAAAGCCTGGCTGTCCGTACAGCAAGGTCAGGCTCTCTTGCAGGTCAGAGAGAATAAGTCTGAGCATTGTATGGGGCTGCTCCCCTCCGGTTTGCATTATATTCCATTTTTTCCTCCATTCCCATTACCTTAGAAAATACCTCCGTGTAAGCCATAGGAATGAAGAAATGATTAAGTCTGCCCATAAACTGTGCTTGGCTATGGAAAGCAGATATTATGAGTAGATGTTATTTGCCACATCGATACCCTGTGAAAGTCAAAAATCATAGAGTGAAAGGGAAAATTAACTACTGTTGGGCATTGTTCGGGAAATGGGATTATTTTGCATATCAGTTAGGAGATAATATGTAACATTAGTTTAATCACGGGCCTCAGCAGAGGCACAACATATTTTTTATCTGTCCTGTGACTTTTTTAATCATCACCTGATAACAGCTTGAAAGTTTTGCTATTGATTTAATACTAAATATTGGTGACGTGGGGGTATTTACAACTTCCACTGTGAAATACAAATTACATGCTTTCATTGCCTTGCTACTTCTACTGTGTTGACTCGGTAATGTTGGCAGTCTGGAACAAGCTGTACATCTTCAAAAAAAAAAAAAAAAAAGAGTTAAACTCTTGCAGCAAAAAGAGTAAATCTATAGAGATAATAGCATTGGGCCTGGTTCAAAGCAAGCAAGAACTCACCCACTGAGTCATTAAAAACAGAGATGAATGAGAAGCAATAAACGGATGGCTCAGATGAATAAAAATGATTAGGAAGTGCATGTAGTTGGTTGGTTTTGTTGCTTTTTTTTCCTAACAATTAGTTTTTGTCCTCTAAAGTGGCATATGGCTTACGTGGAAGCTAATCTTCCCAGTGAATGTGTCAGTTCCATTTTGGAAACACTTGGAGAGATAACAAGCAGCTTGGTGGAGAGCAGCAAGTAGCAATCGGGCTTGCTGCCCGGAGCATCTGGGTGCAGCCTGGCAGTGCTGCTCCAGCAGGAGGGGGCCAGGCCGTGGGCTTGGGGGCAGTGTGGGACTTCTGGGTGTGGGGGGAGACATCTGCTGCTTTGGGGAAAGATTTGTGGCTTTCTTGAAAAACCCCATGATCACTGATAACTAAGTAGGATTAAGAGTAACAAAAGTCGAGGGGGAGGATGCTGCAATCACTTGGATCCGGTGGCAAGGTTCCTGCTACTTCAAGGATGAGAAAACTGTAATGTAAAGTGATAATCGTTTTCCTGACTCGTGAAAAACCTACCGATGGAGACATCCCCGTGCTGATAGAGACAGTACGAATAGTTCCCCTGGGGGAAGGTGTGCCACTTTGGCAGCTCAGTCGCATAAGCTAACTAAATGAGATGGTTTTTTTTTATCTACTGAAATCAGTGCTAGCAAAATCAGTCCCCAGCTCAGTAGGCTTCATTATGAGTACAAATAACGTCAAATGTGTGTGACGTGGGCAAGTGTGCAGCTGATGTCAGCCAGCTGCCTTGCAGGAGCCTCTGTTGATTCACACCAGGATAAGACGACCAGTTCTGCTCCTTAAAGCCTTATCCAGTATCCAGTAATCCCTTCTTGGTTAGAGTACTAAAGAACCCTTATTAATTGTTTGCAATACTACATCCAAAGATAAGAATAGATTTAGAGTTGCAAGAGTCATAAGGACATTGGAGGGAAAAAAAAAAAAAAGTGAAAATGATGGTCTTCCAAGCCATTATAATGCCAACACATTACAAAAGTCTGTGTCTGCAGCTGAACTTCAAAGCCTTTGGCTAGTTTTTGCATTTCCCCATGTTAACAGTGGAGGTTCCCGTGCTGACAGCACCCACAGAACACTGGGCACATGTGTGGCTGCAAGTGTGCTTCGTGGCACACTGCCTCTGTGTTATCACCAAATTCCTGCTAGAATCGGGATCCTGTCATATTCTGTGCACTCTGGTCCCCAGGCAGGATCATTAATATTACAGAATTATTTGCTAATGAAAGGTCACATGTGCTCCTGGGTGTCTCTCATTTGCTAAACTTATCTTAAGGACCGGTGCAGTTGGAGCACTACTGACCTGCGTTTTTCGAGTTACATGCTTACATATGTGGTATGTCCTCTGCCCTTCTGGGATGGAAGCATTATCCCTGTGGTCTTCTTGTCATCAAATTCTGCAATTCCCCTGCCCCAGTGCCTTCAAGAACCACCAGTACAGGGAAGCACATCAGCACTCATGCAATCCATAATCTGCAAAGGAAATATCAATAAACTTTTTCAGCAATGCACAGATGAGTATTAGTTCATTCGCCGAAGGCTGAAATATTCCCAGGTTACAGCAATCTGAATATGGCTCATTTTATTGGGAAAACAGCCTCCTAGTTCTCCCATAACCCTATTGATGTGCTAGTTGCAAGCTGAAAAGGGGTATTTTTATAGGAGCCTCTTGAACAAATATTAAAAACAGTAATTGGGAAACATGCGATGCTTTGAAAATAATCTGTAATAATGTAGCTCTTGTCTAGCATTTGTTGCATATTTGAGACCAACATTCAAAAGAGATCTTAAATGCATTGGCAGAACTATAAATGATAAAAACAATTAAAAAATACATTTATTTTTTTCTTCCATGATGAGGTGCTGAGATGCTGGGACTGCTCAGCACAGGAAGTGGTTGAAAGAAGGCAGTCTGCAGCAGTAATCAGGTTAGAGCCTGGGCCCTGCAGCTTGCTCTGCAATGGCATGTAGTCTAATTAGTTATAGAAAGGATTTTACTTAATAGTTGTAAACAGATCTGAGGGCCTGGAATAAAATCAGTCTAACTGTGGAAACTTCTCAGGATAGTTATAAACTGTTATTAGCATAGTGTGAAAGAGACCAAAAGACTTTTAACAGTGTGAAAATTGGAGCTTTCCACACTGTTCTCTGCAGGAGAAAGGGAAAAGAAGGAGGCTGTGCCTGGCAGGGGAAGGGTCTGCTCTTCTCTTAGGAAAGGATAAGGTGCTTCAACAGGTAGGGAGACTGCCTTTAGTGTGGTTGTTTTGTTTTGTGTTTTTTTTTTTTATTTTTTTTTTTATATACCCTTGAAGACAGTGTTCTTTTCTGTACTATTAGCGGTGCCCCAGTGCCTGATGTACAAGCACACTGTGGTAAAGGGCACGCGTCTAGCTGCACTGCACAGCAAAATGCTGGTACCTGTTAAGAAAGAATAAGTATTCTACAAAAAGAAAAATAATTGTGGCTTTTGGTATGGTTGTATACAAAAGCATGTGAAAAAACTGTTTTGTTGTTGTTGTTGTTGTTTTTTGTTGTTGTTTTGTTTTTTTTCACAGGTTGCAATGGTCTCGGCTCACACCCTCCCCGTCTGATGTACACGCCAAAAATCTCAACCCCCAAGTAGACATATCTACGGCACCCTGCAAAGCCGCCCCCACCACGACAGCACCTGGCCGTGCAGTGCCGTGCCGTTCATGGCCAAGCCCCCTAGCTTAACGGGAGAGAATGGCTTCCACTTCCCTCAGGCAAACTCAGTCTTCCCAAGCCCATCTCCCTCTGGCGAGGACAGTGCAGCTTTCAGCACCCCCGGGGGCACGCCGCTGAGCAATGGCACGGGGTGCTGCGGCACCCCCAGCCCCGCCGAGTCCTGCGCTCAGCCCCTCTGCGAGGCCAGGGACAGCACCCGGTTTGGTGAGGGGATTAAATATGTTTCGACCGATGCGAAGGAGTTGGCATGTGGCTGGGGGGGGTTCACGCCAGGCTGCTTGCAGCTCTTCAACACCTCCAAGGGCGTCTTGTTCTTCCTGTGCGTGGCCTCCTTCTTGCAAGGCATGACGGTGAACGGCTTCATCAACACGGTCATCACCTCCATCGAGCGCCGCTTCGACCTCCGCAGCTACCAGAGCGGGCTGATCGCCAGCTCCTACGACATCGCAGCCTGCCTCTGCCTCACCTTCGTCAGCTATTTCGGGGGGAACGGCCACAAGCCGCGGTGGCTGGGCTGGGGCGTGATGGTGATGGGCCTGGGCTCCCTGCTCTTCGCCTTGCCCCACTTCACCACGGGCTTGTACAAGGTGCACTCGTCGACCGATGTGGGCGTCTGCGCGGCGAACCAGAGCCAGACGTGCGCCCCGGCCGCCTCCAGCCTCTCCAGCTACAGGTTCGTCTTCATGCTGGGGCAGTTCCTGCACGGGATGGGAGCCACGCCGCTCTACACGCTCGGCGTCACCTATTTGGACGAGAACGTCAAGACCAACTACTCCCCTGTGTACATTGGTGAGTGGCCTCGCGGGGTGGGAGGGGGACCCAGCCCATCTGCCCTGGCACTGACGAGGCAGCCCTGAGCGCTTTCCTGAGAGTTCCTCCAAGCCTTTTGTTCCTGATGACAGACAAGATGATAATCGGAGAGAAGCAGCAGCAGCTGTTTGGGAGGTTTTGATTTATTTTTTTTTTTTCCCCCTTGCAGTTATTGGCAGGCAGGGCCTGCAAGTGCAGCTGGGCATTTTTGCTCCCGCAGGCCAGGAGGTGTTTCTGTCCCCAGCATGGGAGTCAGCTGGGGACAGCCCTCCAGGGTGTGCATGGCATTAGCTTCTCTGTAAGACCAGCAACCATGGGGCCGTACCCTGTCCATGCAAGGCAGTGCCCTGTTAGTGCCATAGCACAGGAGAGACATTTGCTCAGATGCTGCTGGTGCAAAGTACAGCTTTGCCGAGAGGCTGGGGCTCAGTTCACCCCTCTGTTCCAGCCTACTTGGTGAAACTGGTGACAGGACTGACCTTTCTCCACCAGGGGAAAGCCCATCCTGCAGCCCTGGCCTTTGGCCGCCTGTATGGTTATATCAGAAGGCTGCAGGGAGAGGAGGCAGCGACAGGGCTGGGATTGATAAGCCAATGAACTTTCCATGGCAGCAAAGCACAATAAATGCCAGTGCTGCAACACTTCGTGTAGACGTGTATTGTCAGTGGCAAGGCAGCGCCTCTGCTCATTGCAGCAGCAGTGAGGATGTGGCAGCAGGGCCAGATGCACCCCTGGAAAATAATAAAACAGTAACCACACAGACAGGTTTTCCCCCTGAAGCAGTTTTGTGTACCCCATGTGATAAACATTCCCTGCCTGGATGCAGAAATTTCCCTGGGGCACAAGAGGGAGATGAAACTTGTTGCAGCTGTCCGGCTTTGTGTCTCTCACAGCTAGAGCCAGCCACGTGTGGCATTTTCCATTTTAGCGTCCTTTTGAACCTCAGGAGATACCAAAAGTCACTCTGCGGTGATCTGTGTGTACCTGGAGTTGAAGTCGTGGGTGTCAGCACTCCCCATCAGCAGCACATCCACAGAAGTGCTGCGGGTTCTCTAACACGGCTTGTTTTCCCTTTCAGCTGTTTTCTACACTGCTGCAATCCTTGGGCCTGCAGCGGGTTATCTGGTAGGAGGAATGTTTCTAAATATTTATACTGAAATACACAGAGAGTAAGTTGTTAAAAAATAATCTTGTTCCTTTTCCTTAATGCTGTATGTTTCCTTTGGGGTTAAAAAAAAATTCCAGAAAAATGATCCAGGTGGAAACGTGCCCACCATGTTCAGCAACGTTTCTGCGGGGGGGGGGGAGGGGGCGAGGCTGGAATGATTGCTTGCATTAATGTTGTCACTGGAAGAAAATTGCTCACAAACCTGTCAGCCTAAATCCTTCCTCATGCTGCACTGCCTGCTCTAATGAGGCCAGGAGCAGCAGGTGGATTTTTTGAATGAGTTCCCTGATCAGGCACCGCTGCCAGCACTGCTGCTTTTCCTTGCAGTTATCCAGCCGCGACACCTCCTCCCTCCTTGCTTTTTAGTGTTTCTAATGTATTTTATTCCCTGTTGCCTTACAGGCTCTTTGGCAGGTGAATGGGATAAAAGGGGGGAGTGGGTTTCTTGGGAAGGAATGGGTTATTTCCACGAGCTTTTTCACGGAAAGGGTGGCTCTGGGATGGAGCAAGGATCACAGCTACCTCCAAAGCACAAATGAAATGGGAAGAGGTGAACATGCAAGCTAGAGATTAAAGGAGAATTAAATGATGTAATTTCCTGGGCTCATTAAATGCTGTGCTCTACAGTAAGGAGGCAGCGTGTGCTGTGGCAGGATGGATGGTGGGAGAGGTGGTTTCCTTCACTGATGTCCCTCCCTGTGCTCCCCAGGCCCTACCAGCTTTAGTGAGAGCAGCACCCAACTTAACCCCTCCGTTTCAAACCACCGCCTCTCTCCCTTGTGTCGTTTTGGGTTTGTGTCTTGCAGGACTGACATCTCCCCGGAAAACACGCTGTGGGTGGGGGCATGGTGGATCGGCTTCCTGGGGGCCGGAGCAGCCTCACTTCTTATCTCCATCCCCATCCTGGGCTACCCCGAACGCCTCCCAGGTACGCAGCCCCGCAGGGCTGGAGCTGTGCTTGCATCCTCCCATAGCTGGGGACACCGGGGCAGCAGTGGGGGACAAGCTTCCAGTGTTCAAATTGTAATTAAAATATTAATTTCACCCCTTGGCTCTCCAACTGCCTATTTCCCTGCTCTTCTCTTGAAGCCAAGCAGCTGGGGCTGGTGGAGAGTGTCGTGCTGTTTGCCTCCTGCAAATTCCCTGCTTTGGTAGCATCCCATGTCTCATCTGCTTCTTGTTCCCATTTCCCTCTTGCTTGCAGGATCCCAGCGGTATATTGTTATGAGGGTGTCGGAGGCTCATCAGCTGAAGGATGGGAGCCACAAAAAGGCATCAGATCCGGACTTTGGGAAAACAGTTAAAGATCTACCTCGGTGAGAAAAACACCCCAGGAGTGATGTTCAGGGAGACGGATCCCTCTGGATAGAGGAGGTCACCTCCTCTCAGGTTCAAACTGGGCAAATTGGTGAAGCAGAAACTGTGCTGGGGATGATGTGGGAGACCAGGGACAAGCGTCTGGTCGTGTCTCCAGTTTGCAGAAGGTCATGGCCATGTGTGAACCACATGAGGGCATGTACAACACACTGAATTTCACAAGGAATGGCTCAGTGCCGATCTTCAGGTGATGTGAGATGCACCAGCACTGCTATTTCATTCTCTCAGTGGCATTATTTCATATTTCATTTCTTCCTGTCATCCTCCTGTCTGCTTGTGTCTGGCCTCACCTGTCCCAGCTGTGCATTGTGCAATGTCTCCTGGGCTTTCCTCCCTTTCCTCTGTTTTTGTCTCCTGTTAGAACCTTATTTTGTCCTTTTAATGAGAAAAGAGAGGAAAGAAAATAACCAACCCTATAGCTCCATTCCAAATTCAGGGAACACGATATCCTTCACAGTAGTTTTCAGTTCCTGTTCTATCTTTTATTCCCTCCCTAGTTTTTCTCTCTCTCTTTTTTTTTTGTGTGTGTGTGTGTGTAAACGCAGCCCCGTTTACATGTTCCTACTCTTACCTCCCCTGCATGGCAGTGGTACAGCAGTGCACATAATCCCAGGGCCACTGCTTGGCTCTGTTGCATGGTGAGCACGCTTGCACCTGCCTAGGTGCTCAGCTGCCGTCCAACCCTGGTGTGTCAGCTCACGGAGCAAGGAGGAGTTAGAAAATCCAGTAGACGTCATTTGTGGTTTACCAGGGGTTAAGGCAGTTTCATGAAGAATATTACATTGAACAGATTTCAATTCTGTTATTAAATGGCATTCTTGACTGGGTGCCATTTGCCGAGGTCACGACTTACTCTACACACGGAAATTAAATTCAGCCCTGCATTTAAATGATAGGGAGGTTATGACTAAAACCAACACAAACTGTGCAGCAGAGAGGGATGAAGTTCAGTTTTTTATGCTTCTCTTGCTTATCTTGAACAAAACTGCCCCTATTTCTCAGTGAAAGCAGTCTCGGTGAAAGCAATAGTTAGAGGTGTCCTGCTCCGGGAGCATCTTCCTTTGCCCCTCATTCCTGAGGAATGGCTACTGAAGGCGGGCAGCTCGGCTCATCTCAAGCCATTCAGATCAGTCCAGATTTTTGTGCGGTTGTCATTGTTTTAAAACATCAGAAAGTTCTTCTCTTTTGAAAGCAAAAACCCAGCAGACTCCTGGCTTCCCTGGTTTTGATTATTAAAAGGGAAGTGCCTTCAAGGCTTGCTGTTCCAGAGACTTGCATTAAAGGAGATCGCATCTGTGCGCAGCTCTCGGGTACGTGTGGACCCGCCTGCAGAGCAAGGCCAAGGGACACTGTTTTTTTTGTTTCCATGAGGGATCTACACGTTTCCTCACAGTACGGACAGTAAGAGTCCCACAAAGATAAGCAGAAATGCTGATGAAATAAAATACTATTCCATGCTATCAGGTCTTTTCTAAGAGAGCTTACTGAGTTACTATATTCACAGTGCTCCCTAAAAGTAGGAGTGTACAGGAATACAGCCCAGACAGATTAAACCTCTGCCCTGAAGAGATTTCTGTCCTAATTCTTTTCTTTCCTCTGCTTTCATATAATTTCTCACATGAAATATTCCCTGATGTCAGTGCAGGTTCAAAGAAAAGACACGTAGAACTGTGCAAAAACAGGACAGGAGGCTTGTTCTTTACTAGCTGCACATTTGATCTGCCAAGCCCACATCTTCAGGAAAACAAAAAACAAACAAACAAACAAAAAAACAATGGTCAGTACTTCATTTGTCCCTCTTGGATTACTTGGCAGGGTGGGGCTTTGGTGTGTGTCATGGCTTTACTACAGCCTGTGTGTGTGGTGGGGGGAGGATGTTTTGCAATCCTCAGGGAGGAATACTGCCCTCCATTCCCTAGGTGGTGGTTACAGCAGGTGTCATTTTTGCATGCTGGAAAACTCCCCGTTCACAGGCTGTAAGATTGCACAAGTGGCCACCTGTCACTATTGACTCGTTAGCACGTGGCACTACGCTGTTACAGCCTGGCAGCCTCTTGTCCTGGGCATGCAAACGTTCCTCAGATGAGCTCCCGGCTCCCTCAGTAGGACTATTACAAGAGGAAAAAGTGCCCAAGTGTGCCTGTGTGAGTAAAGACTTGTAGGACGAGTGGTAGGATTCCTCTCCTGGCAATGCTGAGCTCCCTGAAATCCCTTTGGCTGCAAGAACCAAGGACAGCCAAGACTTCTGGAGAGTTACGTGGTTTCTGGGTGTGATTAAAATCCTGCTGGCAACAATGAAAAGATCAGTGTTGACTCAAGGTTTTATACGCATTAGCTCCTCACAACTACATCTCCAGTCTGCAAACAAGAAATGACACATGCCCTTACTCTTAGTGCTGAAAGCTGTTCCTCTGCATTTTCCTACCTGCAGCCTTTGTCTGACAAAGTAATGCTAGTGCCAGGAACAACTCTTCTCTTTTCTCTTGAACTGGGAGAGGTGAAGGCATTGTAATATTTCAACATCAGTCACAAGGCCCACCAGGACTGTTTCCTAGCTAAGAGATTAGGCTTCATTCTTCCAAGTTGAAAAGACCGTTCCTGGAAAATATGCTAGTAAATTAAGCTAATCCCAACAGCTAGACAATGGTTATTATAAAGCCCTCTGAAATCAAGGTGTAAGAATCTGTGGTATTTCTGTCTTTCAAACGCTTTGTTCTTTTGCTATAATGAAGTTGTCTGCTTCACATGGGTGAAATCACTCTAAATTCCTGGCATATCTGATCCTGAGCCTCACACTCTCACATTTGGTCGTAATTCAGTAGATTTTTCTTCTTTTTCACACTTCTGCCCAAGCTGTAGCTGTTGACTGTCAGTGCCTTTCAATTCAATGAGCATCCTGCTGTGTCGCAGTTGCTGCTGTTGCTGCGGGATGTGCCAGACCCCAAAACAGGGCGATTTTGTACAGGTCCAGGCTAAACCTAGGGGAAGTTACGTGGCAGAATTTCAAGCTCGTTACAAAATGCTCCGTGCAAAGCAGTGTCAGCCCTCTTAGTCCAATATCTGAGATAGTGGGAGATAATTGAGACCGTCCCATGTGCCTGAGGGTGTTTCTGTGTCTTGGAGATGGAATTATTGCTGGATCATCTTTCTGCATATAAATGACACATGGCATTTTTTCAGGAATATCTAATGCTCTTTCCTAAATCCCAGTGGGTCAAAAATAAAATGTATTTGCTTAACTTACACGTTAATCTACATGTAAAACTATGCTTAGGTTGTGGGAGAAAGAGTAATTTCTGTTTTCCTGGGGGATATCAGGTATATTGGAGGTGCTTCCTCCATACAGAAAGACTTGCTTGGTATTTCCCATGAGCTGCAAAACATCCATGGTTATAAGTGATAGCTATTCTCATGAGAACATGGGTGCACGTGAGGAGCGTTTGTACATGTATATAACAACTTTTTTCCTTGCTCTTGATTATTTGAGTCAAGAGTCCCAGGATAAGTGCCATCAGGAACTAATACAACCTTGGAATGATTGAGATTTGGTGACAAATAGAGTCCTTCCACTTAGGAATGGAAGATACTTGAACGCACTTGAAACTGAAATGTGCCACAGTGATTCAATCCCAGTATATTTATCCTTCCCAGATCAGTACTGCTGCTTCTGAAGAACCCCACCTTCATCTTCCTCTGCTTAGCGGGAGCAACTGAAGCCACCCTCATTGCTGGGATGTCCACCTTTGGACCCAAGTTCCTGGAGTCTCAGTTCAGTTTAAGTGCCTCTGAAGCTGCTACCCTTTTTGGTAAGGAAACCTGGTTTTGCAACATTTTTTGATTTTCTCCTACAAATACAAGAGCACTGTAGCTCATGCTATATCTACAGACATCAGTAAGAAATGTGTCACTCCTGCAGCCATCTGTTACCCTCTAGAGGAAAGCAAAATAAGTGTAGTCTGTTCCTTCTTGGGCATTACCAGGAAGCATGATAACAACCTCTAACAAGAAATGTCTGAATTGCAGACATACCTTGTCAATGGGAAGAGCCTCACTTAACTCTCATGTCCCAGACTTAGAAAGTTTAATCCGAGTTCTGTGGGGTCCAACAGGCATCAGTACTCATGATATGCACCTGAAACAGTCTGCTTTGAGATCTCTGGGGAGAAGAAGTTGCCCAACCAGCTTCGTGCCATGTTACCTGGCTGCTGTGGAGGACCACCTATTGAAGCAGAGTCCACTGAACTCCTACCAAGAAGCAACACAGCAGCCAAAGGGTTACTCTCATGCAGACACACTGCACTTCATGTATTCAGACACAGAAACTCCTTGCTGTTGTTTCTAACCTTTTTTTCTTTTTTTTTTTTTCTCCCTTTTTCAGGTTATCTGGTTGTGCCGGCTGGAGGGGGAGGCACATTCCTGGGAGGATTCCTTGTGAATAAATTTAAACTCCGCTGCTCAGGAATCATCAAATTGTGTTTGCTTTGCACAGTGACAAGTCTGATGGCTATTTTCATTTTTTTCATTCGTTGCCCTAACATGACAATGGCAGGAGTAACCCACACGTACATGGGAAGGTAATAACGATGATCCCACCTGTCTTGTACTGCAATAAGGGTAACTGCAAATACATGGTGCTGATGTTGGTTATCTGTTAGTGCTGGAGATGGAAGATAATGTCCAGTCAGTCTCACAGGGAAATGATGAAGGTGAGAACCATGTCCCCAGAATGCAGATGCCCAAATTTTTTTAGTTTAATAGAGTTTATGGAAAAGGCTCCTGCTGTAGGCAGGGAAGGGATCACCACCAAGTGTGTGTCACTTCACTCTTCAGCTGCCTTCACAGGGTCCTCCTCTGTCCAGGGGCCTTACAAATAGTGGGGGTTACTGGTTTAGACTAAAAGTGGGAGTCTCCCATACAAATGGAGATGTGTCCCCGTTAGCTGGTCACTTAAACGTGCTTTGTAGCTCAAAGCACAATTCCTGTTTCATGGTTGAAAGTAGGTGAGCTATGAGACCTTTCCCAAGCCTGGTGTTATGCTCTCTGGGGATCCTGTGCAACTCCTATCATCCCCTCTTCTTCTCTTACTCTACCACATTTCCTTTGGAAAACCATTCGGGGCTTCCCGCTGACTGCTCCTGTGTTTCCTTTAGTGCTCTGCCCGATGGCCACGTTAACTTGACAGCAGCGTGCAACGCCGAGTGCGGCTGCCTGCGGGAGACCTACAGCCCCGTCTGCGGAAGCAATAACATTATGTATTATTCTCCTTGCCACGCCGGGTGCAAAAAAGTGTCTGAGAAACTCAGGAATGGCAAGAAGGTATGTCCCAAAGCACCATGCATTAACAACACAGTGGCATGTCATATTTTGAGTGGTTTGGCTGGCTCTGAAAAAGCATCCTCAGGTCTGAGCTTTGGTGCAAGTCAGTGACAGCCTGCAGCAGGTGTAGGATGCTCTCAGGCAATGCCTGGGAGGAAGGTGGAAAGTACACTGAGGCCAGGCTCAAAGTGCTTCCCTCAAGTGCCCAGCTTTGAATTTGCCTCATTCTGCGTCAAACTGCACTGAAATCCGTCGGATATCACCAAGGCAGGCTCAGGAACTCAGTGGGCACCTGATTCCTCTGCCAGTGCTTATGGGGCTTGTTTTGGGTTTTCAGTGCACATGATGCACCTCCTCCTCCTTCCAGCATGCTGCTCATAGACACAGGCAAAGGCTCAAATGGGTAATGATAACATTCGGTTCTCAAGGGCTGCCTGGCAAAGTTCATTTCTCTTATTTAATAATCTGTTTTGAAACGTGTGTGTCAAGAATGCAGCTGGATTTCTGCTTCACTCTGCTCGGGGAGCAAAACCAGCTGTTTTCTGCCCTCTCTGAATTTATTTCTTTTTAAAGCCCAGCTCTGACTATCACTGCTCTCCCTGGCAAACAACTCACCAGCGTTTCTTTCCCAGGTCTATAAGGAGTGTAGTTGTGTTGAGGAAAATACCTTCCCTGGTGAGGCAGAGGCAGGCAAATGCACCTCCTCTTGTGCGAAAAAGACCCTGTTTCTCTTCTTCATGTTCATAGTGATACTCTTCACCTTCCTGAGCAGCATTCCTGCCCTGACTGCAACTCTGCGGTAAGCAGGGTCTTCTGCAAGAAGACCCAAATATCTCCGTCTCCTTTTTATCCCGGGGCTCAAGCCCTAGGGAATGTGTGACGGGAACCACCAGTCTGGAAAGGGAGGGACTAATTCCCTTCACTGTCTAGCTGGGAGAGCAAATCTTAGCATTGGCAGCAGCTCTTTCCTCTGACATCAGGCACGGGTGTATGTGTCTCCCAGTTTGCAGCGGCAGGGGTGGACGTTGCACTGGGATAAAGTTTGGCACGCAGGGAGGTGCTGTGCAGCCTGGCAGAGCTGCTGAACATCCCCCTCTTCTTCCCCAGGTGTGTCCCTGACAGACAAAGGTCGTTTGCACTCGGGATCCAGTGGATCGTCGTACGAACGCTAGGTATAGTACAAAGTGACTTTGTGCATCCGAGTGGTCTTCTGGCTGTGCGGAGCAAGTGCCATGCTGTTTTACCTAAGAACAAAACAAGTCAGGTTGGAAAAGAAGGGGGCAGAACGTTGGATGGTGAAAGGAGGATGCTTTCCCTTGTTTGCAAGGGAAAAATCTAATTCTGTTTGCATAGAATTTGAAAAAATGAATGAAGGGTTCTGTAACACGGCACAGATGGGGCAGAGGAGCAAGCAATGTCCTGGCAAGAGGTCCTTATTTTAAGAAAAAAGGGACATCAAAGCCCCTGTGTATGTCTTTTGGCACTTGTGCAATAAGCAGGCCAGAGTCAAAAGTCAACTCTCTGGACTCTCACTGCTTGAAATTCAGCATGGTTTGGGTGCCTTGTTGCTCTGGGCACAGCCCTGGACTTTTCAGGGTGGCTTTGCTTAATCATGGTAAGCCCAGTGTCTGATGCATTCCTGCAAGTGTAGTCCCAAAGCACCTTGCGAGTGCATAGCTCCTACCCTAACTGAGGGTCTGTTCTGTCTTCCCACAGGAAGCATCCCCGGCCCCATTGCCTTTGGGTCGATGATCGATAAATCCTGCCTGCTCTGGCAGGACCAGTGCGGCGAGCAAGGCTCTTGCTACGTTTACCAGAACTCAGCCATGAGCCACTACACCCTGATCACTGGGCTGGTCTACAAGGTGAGGCTGTTGTTTCACACTCGGATCAAGCAGCTCTTTACGAGGCAGCAGTTTGCACTGGGAGACAGTTTTACAAACTCGTGTTGTGCCAATCTGCCTCCTCCAAACCCAAATTAGACCTTAAGACATGGAATGTTCTCAGTGAGGGCAAAAACTCCATTTGCTTCTTGCCAGGTAATGGTGCTCCAGGCACCATCATTCCCTTAAAATCCCATTACTTTCCAGGCTTACAGCTTCAGTTGCACCATAAGAAAAATCCCCTCTTCTCCCAACAGTTACTGAAGTGATTTTTGCTTGAAATGGAATAAAATGTAAGACTGCAGTGTGTTAGTGAGAGTGAGCAATGTCATTGCGGGCCAGCTGTAAATAACCGTTCCCTGATCACCACTAGAAAATACGAGACCTTAGCTCTGTGTTTCCTATTTATTAGCTGGAAACCATCATTTTAACAGCTCCCAAACAGGCACTTGATGTAGAGTGCTGTGTTTAGCAGTTACCATGAAAAAGAGGCTTCAAAAATCCTTCACACTCTCTAAAGTGCTGCTGGTTCCCACTTGCTTTCCCGGTTTACACCTGCTGATGACTGGGCACCCGTTTTGGGGCAGAACAGGGAGTAATGGGATGTCTTGATGTCTGCAGGTGCTTGGGACAACTTTCTTTGTGGTCGCCTGTTTGCTGTACAAACCGCCACCGGCAGAATCAGCTCAGGGCAGCTCGGACACGACTGAAAATGGCAACAGTGACCTCCAGGAAACCAAACCTTCGCTTCCTGCTGCAGAGGATATATGAAGCTGTATACATGCCAGTGACTTTCTCAGTCTCAAAAAAATGACAAGAAGACATGATACAGTCCCTAGGTTTTATATTATTATTATTTAATTATTAGTAATATTCTCTTTTTTTTTTTTTTAGTTTAAGAGAAATACTTTAATTAGTCACTGGTGTGCTTGCTATTTTCTTAACAGCAGAAGCACATTTAAAGTCATGTGCTGATGTTGTATGCAGTTATTTAATTTTATTTAAAGAAAGGGCTACCATAGCTTTATTCCATGTCTGTGACACGCAAGGACCACGACCTCTGCAAGTGGAAATAGGCACCAGTAACTCCAGTGGAGTGCGTGGGGTTTAAGCCACGGGAGGATCTGTTCCCTCCTATCTCAATGATAAAGCCAACTGTAGCAAAACTTCTGTTGAGACTTTCTAAGCCTGAAAAGACACCTGCTGTCCTGCAATCTGCATTGCAAAGAGGGCAACTGGCCCTTGAACTCCTGTATGCAAAGCAGACAGCCCAGGCAGTGTTGTCTTCCTTCCCACAGACACACAGCATTGCTAGTCATTCATGCCAGTGCTCTCCAGCCCTTTTGTTCAGGAGCAGAGCATCTAATTATGCAAGTTCATATTCCTGTGCCATGGGAGATAGGTTTGGGATGAGATCTGTCTAGCAAATGCATCAGTACACTACAGGCAGCGGTCCCCGAGAGCTGCTGAGCATGTACTTCGCTGCCTTGTTTCCTCGCAGAGTTTACACCATGGTGACACCTCATTTTTTTTGTTGCGTTGTTTAATGGTGATGCCTTTTATAATGTCCTGTACAAAACTTGAACTCATTTCTTGCTGTTGTTTGTTGGATGTGGGAGGATGTGAGATACGGATCTATGCAATGCTTCTCTTCAGTTGCTCTGTAAAGATGCTGGTTTTGTCAGCAGTCAGAAGTCAGAATGAATTTACTTTTTCTCTAGACTGCAGACCTAAGGGAGAGCTTGCCATAACGCCAGCCCGCTTTGTGGAAAGGGGATGCTGACTTGTTTCCAGGCCAGTGTTTGCAAGTAGAGAGGGCAGCGTTCCCCAAATGGCCTGTAAGCGTGCACTTGCAATATCGACCAGGGGTTAAGGGTGGGTTTTCAGCATCCAGCAGACGGTTGCCTTCCCTCACAGCCCCACCAGGCGAGGGAGGTGCTCAGCTGCCTGTACTTGCACAGGTCCAGGCACAGCTCTGGGGCGATGAAGGCTGGGCAGGGCTGTGGCCAGTCCCGGCGGTCCTACATTGAATCAGACACATTCACAGGGACAGGACGTGTGTTACTGAGCTGCAAAGCTGGCACACAGCTTGTGCCAGGTGCTACTTAGAATTATTTTGTATATTTTGTGTATTTATGCTTACCTAAGCAGACACAGAATGGGCATTTGTTTCCTTTGGCTGCTGGTAACTGGCAACTGGTGCAGTTTGATGACCAAGGCCACAGCAAGTATCGCAGGCAAGAGAGCCCCGCTGTCCCGGAGGGGCAGGATTAGACCTCATTGGATGCAGGAATTGACTCTGACACCACCTGAACACCAAAGGCTTCTTCACAGCCTGGCCTGGTCTTGGTGCCACCTGCAAACATGAGCCTGTCTCCAGTCCTCGCCCGGAGATTGCCCTTCCCAGCTTACAGATGTCTGGGGTACAAGCAGGGATCATAAAAGGGGAACATGCATGAATGTATTTTGGGAGCATATTTTATGTATGATGTATTTATGGAAGGTAGATTTTTTTAAATATATAAATATATATATTGGTATGGCGATGTAATTCTTCTGTATATATAATGAGGTTTATCTGAATGTGCTATTTCCAGAGCAAAAGGAAACTATGGGGGGTTTATTTTGGTGGTGATGGACTGGTGACAGATGGATTTGAGTAAGTCATAGCAAGGTGCTCCCTTTCCATAAGCAGGCTCTGTGTGTGTACAGGTAATTTAAAAACAAAATATTTGAGAATGTTTCCCAGTCTCAAATAAAGTACTATATTGCTATAAAAAGCACAGAAATATAATCAGTATTTCACGGGGTGCCTGTGTGTGTTTTCCATCAGCCATCCTGCTAATGGGGTCAGGGCCACCCCGTAGGGGTCTGGGTTTTGCTGCACATCATCACGGTGTCCCCAAGGGTCTGCAATCCCTCCAGGGAGGAGAGCTTGGATTTGGGGTTGTGCTTAAATAGCAGCCCTCACAGAGCACCTGGTGGCTGCGGGAGCTGCAGCAGCACCGCCTGACGGGTGGGACAGCAGATGCCAGTGAGACCCTGTGGCTCTGTATCTCATACCGATGTACTCTCTCCTCCCCAAGGGGGACTATCGCTTTTGAAGGCAAAATGAGGTTTTGGTTCCTGAGGAAGAAGAACGAAGAGGGAAAGGTGCGGCCCGCATCCATCCCCAGAGTGACCCACTCAAAGTCAAGTGGATTCTCCCAGAAGTGTGCAATGAAAATGAGGTCAAAGTCCTGCGTCCCGTACTGTTTGCTTAAGGAGTGACTCATGCTGATCAAGAACACCAACAAACAGTGGTTGGTACTGAGGGAAAGCCACAGGGAGTTAAAACAAATGAGTGCGCACAAAGGAGCCCAAGCAGGAAGAGATGCCTGGTGTTTGTTGCAGCCAAAACCCACGTCAATGAGCCGATTTCTCCAGGGAAGAGTTTCAGGGAAAGCTTCCTGGAGGAAAGAAACCTCGGGGTGCCGCTAGATGGCAATGGAGACAGCAGCACGGCCGAGTTTGCTTCAGCATCAGAAATCGGAGCTATACCCACGGGGTGGATCTGCTAGATACCATTTGTAATCTGGAAGTGATGCAGCACGTGCGGGTGCAAACAGACCAGCGGTATTATCTCTATGGAAGTGGATTAATTTGTATATGAAGCCTAAATAATAAATGCCAAAATTACCATGTCTTTCCTCCAAGTTTTAATATCGTCCTGCAAGCAGCAGATTTAAAAGGTGAAAATGAGTTCGTTATGCTCCTTTGGGAATGGGGCACTGAGTTTATCTTCCAGCTGGGGAACCTCAATCCAGTTTCCTAGAAGACTAAATCTCACGTTAAATTAAGAATTTCAGTTGTGCCAAGTCTCACCTGCTTCATTACCAAGTAACAGCCCGCTAGTTAATCGACAGTCTTGAGAAGCCTCCTAAAAGTGCATGCAATGGGATGGCTCCACCAAAATCCCTCGTTACAGACCTACCCTTCTCCTAAGGGTGAAGCAAGGCTACTATAAAATTAAGATAGCAGCAGTTCAGTGAAACACTAATGCACTAGTAACTATAGAAACTAGCTCTAGACATGAATGTTTGACATACTAATCTATCCAGGTCCAAACTAATATGAAAAATGTGGTCTCTCGCTATCCCAGCAACCTGGTTAAAAATACAAAATCTGTTCTGAGAAGAGCTTTGGAAGCCCATGAAAGCACAGATGAAGCCTTCCACCTCAGCAGAGGTAAGAATTAAAAATCATGAGCTCTCAGACCTTACGGCATAACAGATAAAATCTTACAAGGAACTTAAATCAAGTCACCTAAGCAACATCGATGAAAAACGCATTTAGCAGGAAGACTAAACTACCTGTGATCACTGCTTGCCTTCATTCTTAAGGATGGGGACAAATCTGTGACTTTTGGCTGCTAGTGAGAACAGGGCAGATTCTCAGCTGATGTAGGTCACTGCAATTGTACTTCAGTGCCTACATCTGGATCTCACGCAGCAAGGGGAGGAGTGCTGAGGGTGTTCCTCATGGACTGAGCATCTAAAAGCTCACGGGTAAGTCGCAGCAGGAGCTGAGGGCAGCCTGGCCAGTTCTGCACGCAGGTAAGACCTCTGCAACGCAGCTCAGCCTGCACTGGGAGGTGTGGTGGGTTTGCTGACAGACATGGAAAATACAGGCTATTTGTTGTGTTTATTCTGGAGAATAATAATAATAATAATATAAAGAGGGAAAAAAGCACTAGGGCCTAGCTTGATGCACCAAAAAGGCTGTACTTGTGCTGTCATCTTTTCTACCGAGCCCCTGACCTCCTGTGATCTCCCAGCTAATGGCAATTAACTTCCTTCACTGAGCAATGAGTCTGTGGCAGCTAAAGTGCAGGCTGCAGTGCTCACTGCTTGCAGGACCCGCTGGAAGCAGCAGCCAGGCAAGGCGGTTCAATCCGTGCCCTTCTGCCCTCGCAGGCTGATAGCTGCCATTACCTGGAAGTGTGGAGAATGACACCGAAACATTGAGACCCTTCGCAAAAGACAGTCGGGTGCTGTTCAGCTTGCATCTTTTTACATCATTTGGGATTGTTTAGGGGGTTTCTGTCTGAGTCTCTCTGTAAACACCTCCTGCTCCCCACACAGAGCTGCTCCCCTGGAGCAGGGACCTGCCCGAAGGCTGCATGGGGTGCAGGCAAGGAGCCAGCATCTCCTGAGAAGCAGCCAAAATTGCTAAAGAAACCCAGCCTGGGGCTTGCTGATGCATGGTTAATCTTTGTTTGACAACACGTTAAAACATTATTTCCTCTTTTCTTTGTGTGATAATCCACAATTCCCAAGCAGCAGTTGAGTTGGGGAGGTTATTTGGTTTTGTGCAATCCTTTTAACACCGCGCTGTAAGATCTACTGTAAGAATATTCCCTCATTAAAACAGTGCAGCATTTCCTTCATTTCCTCTCTTCTCTGGGGAGCCAGGCACTAAGCAGTGTCTTACCTGCATTTGAATAAATCAGATAACTGGAAGAAAATTGATGAAAACTCCGGAGAGTTTATCAGTGTTTTTCAGGAATCCCACACTTTGCAGGTCACTATTATTCTGAACTTGTGAGTGTTTCCAGCCTCTTATCTGCTTCGGCTCTTGCCCTGAATCAAATGATGCTCTTCTTCTAGAGATAAGCCTCATCTCATTTTTCATAGCCCTGTTATTATCATTACCTTGGAGATCTCAGCAGCGCTGCCTGGGTATCCTGCTAGCACTCAATAAGCAAGAGAGCACCTGGGCCTCCCAAGACTTACCTAAAGGACGTGATCCAGCCCTGGGGGTCTCTGCAAAAACCAGAAACCTTCCCGCATCCCCTGACCGCAGCAGGACCTGGCTGTCCTAGCCCCATTCTCCTGCCTTGCCCAGCTGCTCCCAGCTGCTTGGGTGCCCAGGAAAACCTCTCCCCACGGAGCACCCGGAGCCAGATGGGTGGTGCTCCTCGGGAGGCACAAGCTGGATGGCTGCAAGGGGGGAAAGAAGCGTCTGTGCTCATGTTTTGCTAATCTAATTAGGCAAAAAAAAAAAAACATCATTAATGCTCTGCATGTCTAATTGATTAACATTCCCACTAAGCACAAGGTTGCTCTCATTAGTGGGGCTTTGTTGTCTGTGAACGCCTCTTTGCCTGAAGTTGCAAATGTGTTATCCAGAAGGCATGTCTTGTTTCTGCCTTTATAAAATACTTAGCATTTTTACCTGACTCTTAGCGATGAAGGGAACTGGAGGAGGTAGGAGAAAAGCCCTTCAGATGGAACAAGCAAAGAGTCTTGGAAAGTAAGGGTTTGCTACTTCTTGTGTCTCATTGGCAGTAAAAGGGAGCAAGTTTTTTTTTTCCTATCCCAAAACAGCTGTAAATTTTCCCTTCTGCATGGGAAAAAAATATTAATCTTTGAAACTTTAATGAACTGAAAACCTGGAAACACACAATTAATTTTTATCAAAATTAATCAGATTTCTACATTTTCATTTTTTTTTTCAGCTTAATAATCTTTTTAGCAGTTGATAAGATGGTAAATATGAGAAGATTTATTGTTTGCTGAAGTCTAAGACACCAGTGCCTGCAGAGCCGCCCTGCCCTCCTCCACCCTGGGCAAGCCGGGGTATTCCCAAGGCATGACTCATCTTGGGCAAAGGCTGGCATCAGAATGAATTTCTGCCTTAGGCTGACATGACCGGTGTCCCAGAAATGCTCTTTTTTCTTTTCTTTTCTTTTCTTTTCTTTTCTTTTCTTTTCTTTTCTT
>NC_048912.1:12900769-12958302 GCF_011077185.1 Oxyura jamaicensis
TTCTTTTCTTTTCTTTTCTTTTCTTTTCTTTTCTTTTCTTTTCTTTTACTACATATGAAGATGACTGGTTCAGATGCAGATTTGTACATCACAGAGATGTAATTTTGATTTGAAATGCTCCCAGACATTTCACAATGCTGTCCAGTGCCTGCTCCACTTTGGAGTGCACTGCACTGATCCCATCCCATCCCAACCCATCCCATGGATTATTTGGAGGCTGTGCCAGCAGGCAGCACAGCCGCAGCCATCCCTGTCTTGCACGTGCCTGCTCCCTGCTCACAGCTGAGCTGCTACTAGGGCAGACTGTTATCAGACAGATTAATCAGATTGATGCCATCACTGCCTGATAATAAACCCGGCTTTCTGTACATGATTTCTTTTCCCTCCTTGTTTTCCCAGGCTCCACAAGCCCAGGCAGCTTGGAGCTGTCCAGTCCCCAACTGCTTCTTGCTACCAGTGCTGTGCTGACCTCTGCCTGTCCTGGGGCCACTTTTGGTGAACCCCAAGTAAAAAATTGCCCAGCTCCAGGACTGTGCAAATAAAAGCCCAGTGATGTGAGAAGCCCCATAACCGAGCACAGGCACTGCCTTCACTGTCTGAGCATCGTTTTCAGGCTCACTGCTGGGAACGGTGGCAAATCCCATGTGAATGTGGGTCACACTAGGGCAGCGACAAGGAAGCAGCACAGGGGCTGCATGCTGCAAGTTCCTCTTGCAGGCAGGCTCTCTTCAGGATGTGAGAAATGGGTTTGTTTCTCAGGAATGTACGCTGAAAAGAATTTGCCAAGCAGAGTAATTCAATCAGTTGAGTTGCATGCTCACTTCCTGCGTAATTGCTGTTGAATTTTGTTTGTGTTTCATTGAGGAAAAAGAGTTCCTCCAAGACATATTTGCAAATAATTGTATCTACAGAATTATTTTTGCATTCATCAGCTCTAAGGGGAAGCAGTGGGAAAGGCACTGGGGCTTGGTACATTTTGATCTGACTCACAGATAAACTGCTCAATGGATCCATTTCCTAGACTGCTGCTATTTTAGTTTGACGCTTGTTTATTATTATTATTATTTTTTGCTTTCATTTTGCACATTTCCTCTTTGGCACCCGCCTTGCTGGCATCACCGGCACTTTTCATTGCTGTGGGACAGAGGAACCAAGGGCTCAAAGGGTTAAAGAAAGACCCTGCTGCAAGCTAGCCCATCCCAGGAGGCAGCTGCATAGGCATTGAGGCTTCCTTTTTATTTTTCGGGTTCCTTGCTTCCAAAGTGACGGAGCTGACCACACTACTGTGGATTTCGGGGTTCCTGCCTGCACCTATGTCAGATCTGGCTTTTAAACAAACCCCATCGTAGCTTATCCTACCCGAGTTCACAGCAAATCCTCTACCACTTGAGAGATTGAGTTACTGGCTTTCATGGAACTCTTATTAAAACCCTGTAGCTGGATTAATAATGGGTCTGAGCAGCTTACAGCCCACAGCACCCAGAGCGAGGAGTTCCCCCCCACACCCCGAGCCCCTCCCCAGGCATCTGCCCCATGCACACTGCAAAAGGGGCTACGAGGTCTCACCCTCACCTCCCTGAAATCCCTCTGAGAAGACAGACAGGAGGTGTTCATCATCCCTGGTTTGGTTCAGCATCAGGAATAATTGCTATCACAGCATTATGAGCACCGTGCTTCATTAAGCAAGCCTTGGGGCCATGGTCCCATGAGGTCCTGGGTGTCCCATAGGTCCTCTGTCACGTCTTCCATCCCTTTTGGGGACATTTCAGATCTCATGGGGCAGGAGAGTCCAAAGCAACATGTTGTACGTTCAGGCACTTGGATCCTTCCTCAAATGCCAGCCTCCTGTGGAAATTTCACCCTGCCGATATCCTCCTTCCTTTCCTTCTGGTGTTAGGGTTTTGCCTCTTATTGTATATTATGAGAAACAAGAGCAGGAATATGCATACGCACATATAACGGAACAAAGAAAAAGTTAAAAATGGAAGTTCAAGCCATGAATTGAAGTTAATGGAAATGTAATTACTGTAGAAACCAACGGAGAGCATGCAAATGCTAAAATGGATTAAGCAGGAAGCGCTCACCGAGCATTACCACATTTGCCTCTGTAATATCCTGTTTATATAGATAAATCTAAACACAACACATAGTTTTAAACAAGCAAAACTTAGCACACACACACCATGCCAAGTGATTTGATTCAGGATTCTCTTAATGTGTCAGAGGTAATTAAAACTCCTAAGCAGCTGTTTGAAGAAGTGAAAATGCATCCTTTCCTACCTGCAGCCGATTGAATGCTAGAATTGAAAGCAGGCAATTTATAAGACACGAGGGAGAGATCGTTCATGCTAACCTTTTCCCTGTGCACTGGTCTGACAGCGGTAATGTTACTGGCTTTCCTTGCCTTTCTCTGCTCTCCAGAACTCCCCATCTCACAGCCTGAAGGGGTTGGATTTCTGTTGTTTATAAAGATAAAGCTTGAAATTTGGGTAGTGCACTTGCTGGCATCTCTGTAGGTAAAAGCATTTCATGCAGCTTCCCATAGCCCCATTTTAGTATAGCCATCAGCAAGAGGAAGCCTAAAACTGCACCCAGTGCTAGCCCAAAGCTAAATGGGTGCTAAGCAGCTGGGTGGTGACAGTGAATGGGCCCAGGGTGCAATAACCTGAGCTTTGGAAAGGGTCAAAGTGAGATCAAAGCTAAACTTTGTCTTAATATAACATGAAAACCAAGTATATTAAGTTAAAACTCTGCAGCAAACACAATTACTGCCAAACCTTGACAGGTTCGGTTTTGAATTCATATCAGATTATGCAAACATTTGTGCATTTGCTTGATTTTAAGAGCATGAGGTCTGAATTCAAACACTGCCTTTTAAAAAGGCAGCATGAGGCAGAGACACAGTTCATGCGAGGCATTCCTCTAGACCAATAACACATCTGGAAAATGGGCTTCATTTTACTGACTTGGGATTTTTAAACATTATCCCAGCTGAAGAAGCTGCCAGATACCAGGAAAACAAACGAACAAATAAAACCATACACTCTAAAGTTCCTATTCATCATTTTCATCTGCTGCTTTTCTCCTAATTAATGTCCTTTGCTGGATAAACCTTCCTCTCACTGTGTCTTCCCTATGCACTGGCTCTTCTAAGCCACCACCAGATTATGTTCTAGAAAGAACAAAGAAAGAAAGAAAGAAATATTTGGGGGATCCCTTAACTGCGGGGAAGAGGGGAAAATTCCCAGATCCCGTGCCTTTTGTCCTCCTGGCTGTGACAGCACCTCTCCGGTTCTTGGAGGCACTTGTCTCGCTGCCATCGCACCTGGCTCTGCTAAGGTTCGCCCCGGTGTCTGCAAAAGTGCAGCGCTGCGAGCTGTGTTCTCACCTGCTAATTTGGGAAATATCATCTCTGTAATTAGAAGGGGAAAAAAAAAAAAAAACACGGAAAGAAAGGAAGTCCTGGGGTGTGAAGAGAAAATGATGGGGCTTGTTTGTCATTTCTCATTGTTTTCTCTATCTGATCAGTGGTTGCAGTAAATAAACACAGGTACATAAATTCTAATAGTCTAGCTGTTTTTCAAAGCATACCCTCCATAGACAGAATATTAAAAACATCATCATTTGGTGCTGTAAGTGGCAGAAAACTCTTTGACATTTTTCATTGTGAATATCAAGATTGTTTTCTTGCCACTGCAAATCCCTGAGGATATATTATGCTTGGTTATCTCTGTTCAGCACATTTCACAGGGGGACATGTTCTAAGCGAGGCAAGATTGACAAAACTAAAAATTCACTTGAATATGGAAAGCAAATCTATTTCTTGTTTGGCAGGCTCTGGCAACTGATACTTAGACAGCTCTTCATGCATATCATACACACGCACGGCACTTCAATTGAGAAAAGAGCTGCCTCGCAGTCTGGAGGGGAAGCAGACACTTCGCATTACCCGTCTGATCATGGATCATCAGACCTAAAGTTATGCAAAAGCTGCTGAAGTGCATTTCAGGCTGGGAAGTCAGTGCTGCCTTTGGGAACCAGCTGCCCGGTTTGTATGGAGATGTGTTGGTGCCAATATTGCTCTCCTGACCCTGCTGTGATGGGAGCTCCTGCTGGTTCACAAGGTCGGTTTTTGCACCATTTCTGGGCAAAATCTTCCTCCACCAGGTACAGGAGATGAGATTGCTAAAGCTTACTGTAGCATTCCATTCTGGTGCAGATTTGCCTTAAGCAGAAAACAATCTAACAAAAGATGGGTAAGAGGAACTAGCTCTTGGCACAGGGTGAATGCTTCCAGGACAGCTGGTGGGTTTTCGTTTTGTGTTCTCCATGGAGGGATGTGCTGGCAGCAGCCACTCACTCCATCAGGACCCAAATTTAGGGAAAACTGACTGAGGCCCTGCATCCCATTCATCCAAAGCTCCTGGGTCTGGTGGGTGGTGATCCCAGTGCTTTGCACCAAGTGAATCACAAGAACAGTGTGCACTTCATTAGGAGACCTCCTCATAAGTTATTATTTAGACTCAATACCAGACAGCAAAATTAAATCAGCCAGCATTGTGAAATAGCAGTGAGGGAAAACTCTAGTGAGCAGCAGCAAATTACCAGAGGCATTATGAAATTGTCCCTGTGGCTTTAGCTGCTCATTTTGCCTTATTTGTTGGCACTTTGTTTTTATTTCTGCTTTATTCCACCACCACCCCACTTGCTGATTGCTGTGCCTTGGGCTGGGGCATTGCCTTTGAGATGTCGTGAGTGGTGGCACGTGGGGAGGAGAAGATGAATCAAGATATTTTGCTGAAGGAGGCGTTGAATGCATTGTGTTCACCCACAAAGGCAACTCATGTGATCCCTGAACATATAAAAAGTGTGGCTCTCAAAGCAACCTGCTCAAAAAGAGTTACATGGATTATAAGGTAAGAAAAGTATTCCCAGTCCTTACTCCTTTTGATCATGCCAGTTAAAACTGGTAGCAGAATTTGGCTGCCTGTTAACCTGCTTTCAAGGCTCCTTTGACTTGTCAATAACACCGTTGTGTTTGAGATCATCTTTCACAGTTCCTCAGTCTTTTTACTTTTCCTTGCTCCTGCTGCCATGGAGAGAGCCCTTTAAACTGAAGTGGTGATTAATTACCATCATTGCTGAGAGCTGCTGAATTTCCACCCAGAACTCCATGGCTGCTGTGTTTAGGGAGCGCAGCAGCAGGGACCACCCGGCTCCTCTCACTTGCGTTTTGAAGGTGACCTTTAGATTAAAGTTGGAAGCACCCAAAGAGGATTACCCCGTCTGAGATGCCAGCTCCGAAGTGTGAGCACAGCAGATGTACGGGCACAGGATAAGCAGAAGATCACCACTAAGCTGGAAGCAGAGAGCAGAGAGCACTGAGGGCCTGCAGGGAGGGCGACATGATGTCTGCCCCAGGAGGGAAAGCTCTGCAGCCAGGTCTTGATTGCCACTACCCTGACCAGAGCAAAACTAGGAGAAATCATGGGATAAACTGAGCTTCTGGATCTCCTGTGGAGCTCACGGGGATTGCAACTGTGGGGAAAGCCTGTCTTTTCTGGTGTGTTCAGAAAAAAAGCAAAGCCCCGAGAACTGTGTTCGAACTTCATTGCTATTAATGTAAATGGAAGCAATCACTTGTGCTGTGGGGATTTGTCTGAATCACCAGCAAGAAGAAAAGGGAAAATGTTCTAGTAATTGCTTTTACCAGCTTGTGGCTATTGACAGCACTCTCTGAGGCAATATGCAGTGTCTGAGAGCTTTGTGATCCTTTACCTGAGTTGTCTGTTTGGTTAAAATTGGAAATACTCCCTTCTCATTTGGCTGGCCACCTGGGCAGCAAAGCCATACCTGTTGATAGCCATCATAACAAAAGTCCAAAACCCTCTAGAAGTCTGCTTCATTTGTCTTTTTAAAATGGATGGACACATTAAATTCTCCCAGCACTCAGGAAAATCTTTGTGCACACAAACTTAGAGCTGGTTCTCAATATCCACACCAAGCAACAATGCATCTCTGTGATATAAGGAAAGGAGAGTAGTAAATCACCCTGAGCCTGAAAGGAAATGCACTATCTTATTGCCTCCCCTACCCCCCTAACACCATAATCTGATGGAATTAGGAAAGGGGGTTCAAAAACCAGGAGATTGGATTTTTTTTTTTTCCCCAGAAGCCTTGGGTACCCCAGAGCTGCTACTGCACATCTCCATCTTTGCTGAGGATCTTACATGACAACTGATGCTACCACAGCTGAGCAGATGCAGAGGAGCAGTGCCATATGTTTTAATGGGTTATGGTTCCTGGGGGATTACTGCAATCATTCTCCTACGGACAGCAGCCCTTGTTAGGAAAGATAACAGAGGCTGAGGCAAAACATGTGTCTTGACAGGGGATGAGTTCGCAGTTGTAACAAGGGGGAGTGTAAGGACTCTGTGGCTGCCTGGAAGAGGTGCCAGGGTTTCCTCAGTGGCTTGGCCCCTCTTCCTTTCTCTGATCCGCTCTTGGAAGGGCTCCATCCTGCAGCTTCATCTGCTTGGCTTCCTTCAGCGAGAGCTCTGCTGTGCTAGCACTCGTTCACACGCAGCCTTCTGCTCCACTTTCTGCTAATTAAGCACTACAGTTTTGTTGCCAGCCACCTGGTGCCTTTGTTAAAAAAAAAAAGTAAAAAAAAAAAAAAAGTAAAAAAAAAAAAAGTAAATCTAAAAATCTTCTCATTTCATTTCTAGGGATAAAAATTAACTTCTTCATGTGTAAAATCATGAATATGCAGGAAATTCAGCAACCTTGTATCAACACAGTGAACTTGGGCTCACTGAAGAGGGGAGGCATCAGGTGCCTGATCTTAAATTAAACCTGATTCCCAAAGAAAGAAATTCCTGTTCACAAATCCCTTTTCCTGTGCCCTAACCATTGTGTAGTCCGTGGCCTTTCCCAAGATCTGTATCATGCCCTTAAGTTCTCACTTGGGTTTGCACTAAATGAATGAAATCATTCCTGTCAGTGCAAGATGGGCTCAGCATCCTGTACCAAACAGGGGAGAGATTTTGGGAATATTTCATCATGTCCTGGCTGAGGCCAAATAGAGGAGCCATGAGAAGTCCCGAAGCGTGTGCTCTATCAAGCAGGAGGCGTTGGAAAGCAAGCATGTGAGGCTCTGCTGGCGGCTGGACTTGTGTTGTGGCGAGGGAGTGCTGCAGCTCTGGTACCAAGATGGGCCATCTGTGGTCCTGGGGGGAAGGACCGATGGAAAACAGAGCTGAATTACCCCATCCATCAGGACACAGAGACACTTGACACATATCGCGAGTCTCATGCATGCTTATGTTTGGTAGCCCACACATTTTATATTATTCATGGCTAGAAGCTATAGCTATTTGGCTGAAGAAATATTGTGGATGGATCCTGATTTGGTTTACACCCTACAGATAGCAATGCCACTCTGTTGTCTTCACTTAACAGAGATCTGAATGAGGCCAATGTATTTTGCATGCTGGAATGACAATACGCATGTGCTTATGGAGACTGTCAAAAGACGTGTGGGAAGCAGTGGTGGAATTGAGAAATTAGCAAGGCACTGGAGAAACATTAGATGATACCATGTCTCCAGGGCCACAGGGCTCTTAAAGCATGACTCCAAGCCAAGCCAGTACTAATTGCATCTTGTAATTCTTTGGTTTTGGGGAAAAAATTGTGCTTAAAAACTTGCAGGACCTTCCCAACCCCTTTTGAAGCACAAGGACTTTCATTAATACATGGAAGAGGTTCCACTATTGTCATGGCCTTCCTTCTTCATTTCAGAAGCTTATTCTGAGGAATAGAGAAGAAACCAAAAGGAAATCAGTTATTAACCACATTACATAAACAAGCAATTTGTAGAAAGTTGATATGTACAGATTAATTAGACTTGATTTTTTGGTTGCCAAAGAAATAGAAATTTGCCATGGTATAAAGCATTCAATTCTCTCTCTCTCTCTTTTTTTTTTTTTTTTTTTTTTCTCTTGCTTTTTATTTTAATTTGCTATTTGCTGAGTTTTAAATACTGATTCCAGTGTAATGTGCTTCCTAAGTAGAATTAGCGCTGAATCTAAACCAAACATTATCTGATTAAATCTTGACCCAAATGAGTTTGTCTACTTTCTGTTCTTCTAAATACATATTTACCATATGTTGCCTCATATGCTGCTTTTCTTTTTTACTGATGCTTTGGTCCAAATGTTATAGTAATCATATGTTGCTTTTAGTCACGAGTCAAACAAAGTTTCAAGTTTGGTACCACTTTTGCAGATCTGAAAATTAAACAGCGATAAACATCTCAACATCCTGGTCAAGCCTAATGCTGTCACATCTTCCCATCCTCCAGAAACGAAGGACCAATGGTGGATACGCACCTTGTGCTCAAGCTGTGCTGAATCCACCTGAGCACACAGTACAGTGTGACCCCGTTTAGGGAGAAATTCATCTAAACCTTGTTTTGAATGTAAAACAGTCCACAGCTCCAAATGATCCTTGCTTCCCTGCACCAGGTCCAGCTGATCCACTCCTACATTGCACAGGGCAAGCATCCAGGTGGAGTAAGTCCTTGTGCAGGGTGACGGTGCTGTCACCACTGCACAGGGACAGCCAGCGGTGGGGGCTGCTGGGGAGACAGAGCTGCAGAAATCAGCACAAACACACCTGTGCTGTCGTGGAGTTATTGTGCACGCATGCCCCAGGCTGGAACGGTGCCGGCTCTTGCCTCGGGAGATTCGTCTCCTTTCAGGACACCCTCGCAGGCAGCTCTCAACACCCTCCAGCTCAGCAGTCTCAACATCACAAGCCTTTTAGCAGCTGCTGTGCCTCCAGCCCTGGGTCACACTTGATTTCCTCACATGAATCGACACAGAAACGTGTCAGGTTGGAGCCGGGGCTTTGAGTGGATAGAAACAGCCTGGTTGGTGCTGAGCTCCTCTTCTGCAGCCTCGTGCAAGGAAAGTGTGGTTCATCTGCAGGGAAGGGGTGCGTGCTCCCATCGCTGCTTCATCACAGGTTATACCCTCATTCTCAGCAAATTCAGCCTTCACTTCAGAACCTGGCTGCCTTCCTCCTACCTTTCTCCATGTGCAGGAACCAATTCCTGGTGGCAAGGGGCAGCTGAGATGGCAGCAGAGCCGGAGACACCAGGCCCGGCCCTGGAGCCCAGCTGGGGAGCACCTGAACACCAGGCTGCAGAGCCCAACCCCACCATTTCCACCCCCTGGGCTGCCTGCAGGCCTAAAGCATCCCTGTCAGCCACCGGAGCTGCAGAAGCGAGAAGACAACCCTGAGCCATGCTCCATGGATCTGGATCTGGCCCTGCCTGCGCCACAGGTCCAGGCCAGGGGAGGAATGGGTGCTGTGCAGGTGCTGGCAGCTTGTCCCCTTCGCTCACTCAGCCATTCCCTCTGTTCTCCTCTTCAAGGCTGATTACCAAATCTTCATGTTAGCTTCAAATAAGTGTCAGTCGGCAGCAAAGCAAGAGATTTTGTGAGCCCGGGGGTATTTTTACTCATTTACGAATGGAAGCAGAGACACACCATCTGTTGTGCAGATTTTTTTTCCTTCCTACCAATTGTTTCTGCCTTTGTAACATGGACAATCTCATGAATCTGTCATGCTACTGTCCATCGATGTTATTTTTTTTTTAAAAAAAGATCTAATAACATCAGATGCATCTAAACTGGGGGGGGCAGCTGCATTATCTGAGTGGTCCTGGGCGTTCACAGTAAGTTTCAGTGACCTGTGGATCTGGAAGTGTCATTTTTCTTCCCAACCTGTGGGTGCATATCTGAGATGCACGAAGGGAGAGTTTATTTCAACGAATCATTGCTTCAGACGTTATTGGGAGAGCAATGAGAATAAACCAACAGGCCAAACCACAGAGAAATGGTGGCATTACAGGTCATTCCCATGTCAAAGAAAAACATTTCCACCTTTTTTTTAAAAAAAAAAACATTTTCCACCTCTGTTTTAACTTACATCAGATCTATGCATCCATGGCTGGGTTTGTATCTCCTCATCACAAGTCTTGCTTCCTCCTGTCTGAAGATTTTCAGGCTTTTTCTTTATTCCCAAAGCAATAAATAAATTAACAAAATAAAATAAAATAAAATAAAATAAAATAATAAAATAAATAAAATAAAAATTCTACACATGGCCAAGGAGTTGCCCCAGCCACCAGCTCCTTCCTTGGTCAGACGTATCAGTCAGGTGAAATCCTTCCTGAGGTTCCTGCGGAGCTTCTTTTTTGTTCCAATTTCCAGAGTAAATGTGAGAAGATTGTATGGATCCCGTTTCAAGTCTGTTGCTTAAAAATGTCTTGCTTTTTAGGTTGGATGCGAAGCTTAGTAAGCTGTGTGTGCATGCATAACAGCCAAGTATGTTCACCAACTTCAATCAAATTTGACAGTGCATGCTAAAACTCTGAGTAACAGGGAAGTGGTGGCTACGTCAGTCCTCAGCTAACACTTAGAAAGAGAGAAGGTGTGCTCCAGGATGGGCCCTGCTCCATCTGTCAATGAAACACACCGTTGACCAAAGAGTTATCCTTGCCAAAGGCTCTGGCATCAGATCATTTCCCAACAATTCCTTTTCCTTCTGTGCTTTAATTCCTGATTCTACCACAGGCATGAAATTTGCTACAGATATTAAATGGGAGTTGTGTTCCTAAGACATAGACGTACCATCCTTTTCATGCTTTGGGGCACTTTAGGGGCATCACCAAATCTTCTTTAATGAGTTTAAATATTTGCATTGATGAGGTAAAGGTGAACATAAATGCAAATTTAGTATTTATCACAGTTGGTTCAAGAATTTTATTTTTAAAAATTTCCCTTCTGTGAGAATGACATAAATTTAAGTTATTGGTGATAAATAGTCCCTATTAAGTCTTCTCTCCCAACACTTTCTATGCTCAAACTAGTTGCTCTTCCTTGAGCTTTTTTTTTTTTTTTTTTTTTTTTTTCCCCGTTTCCTAGCAAGTTGTATTTTTAGGTGAAGTATTTTATAATTCAGGCCAATTTCTGGAATTATTCAAGCATTTAATTTAAAGGTAGCATGTAATTACAGCAAAGTACTTCAGAAAACTTGCTGCCTTGGAGCTTCTGGGAACACATACACATCCCTTCAGCACAGGCAGTGCTGGCACCCCAAGACAAAAACCATGAGCTACCCTGCTTTGGGCTGTAGAAGTTTCTGTGTTTAATTTAAATTGTTAACATTTAACTACCTCCCATCCCACACTCAGAATAGATTATAAAGGTTGAGATTTATATCTTCTTTCCGCACAAGAAAATTTTCAGTGGACAGGAATGGGGAAAGAAAGTTAGGCTATGTTTTCCCTCATTAACCCAATTTCACACATCCAGTCTACCCCATATTATCTGTACTATTTAAATCCATTGTGTGTATCGTGTTTTCTACTTGCTGAACTAAGTCTAAGCTCATGTAGGAAAGGGTTCAATTATATCTATGAAATAATGAGGCGATGTGTGCAGTGCAGGCTGGATGTGCTGTTTGGATCAGCTGCAGATAGGGGGCTGTACCCAAAGAATGGGCACAGAGACAGGTAATTACATGCCTTGTTGCACTGCTGGTGCTGAGCCCAGCTCCGACAACAGCAGCTAGGAGCAGTAATAGCAGGTTACCTGGAGTTTTATTGCAAACTGAGCTGCTAGCTCTCTCCGTGCTTTATTCCAAGGCAAGAGCATTTCTTTGCATTTGATCACACAAAATTTCCTTCACTCATTTGTGCCAGGGTAGCGATTACACTCCAGAATGAAGGCTGCTGTTTGAGCCACAGGAAAACCATCATAAAACCACTTAACACCATTTAAGCCATATAGGACCAAACATCACTGCAGCGCTGCCAGGCCATTTCAAGGGAGATTGTGTTTGAGGTGTTTGCTGGCCAAACCAAGCTCAAAGCCAAAACCAAGCATGAGGTTCTGCTGTTATTTCCTAGGTTGGCAAAGAAAAAAGAAAAAAGAAAAAAGAAAAAAAAAAAAAAAAAAAAAAAAAGCTGTAATAATTAGTTTAAGATAGCAAGATATGCCTGTACATTGAGTACATTGAGGGAGTGTATGGATTTTGGCCCGGACATTTCTCTGCTCATTTTGATTTAGGTGGTGACATGGGAAGGTTGAAACATTTTGGTTGTACTGTTAATAGTGACTATTTATTACCAATAACTTAAATTTATGTCATTAATTTATGTCATTCTCACAGAAGGGAAACTTTTAAAAATAAAATCCATGAACCAACTGTGATAAATACTAAATAAACTCAACCCTTCAGTAAATGAGCATGATTCTATTGCACCTCTTGCATATTAGGAACATTGCTTTCTTGCAAATACTCTGTGGTTAAATTCAGAAGCCACAGAACAGGAATAGGATTCATCCCTGGAGCAGAAAGGGGCTACTTGGACTCCCATCTTTAGCTCTCTTCTTCGAGCTTTCTTTGAGGTTAGACAAGGCCAAGATAAAGCTGTGAGCTGCCACTGCTGCTATCTGGGAAGTGGCAAAAATCAGAAAATCCTGATTTCTGGAGCGGGTCTGTATGGCCAGGGAGGCAGCATGAGGCTCAGCCCACCACAAATCCAGGATACAATGGGGACAAGTTGCCCATTAGGGCTGTGTTTCCATCTGCCCTCCATGAAAACTCAAACACCTCCATCAGCAGCCACTGTTTGCCATGGAGCAGAGCAGAGCAGCACCCTATCAGGTATGAGAGGAAGAAAAGGGTTGTCCCTGCTATATAAGCAGTCCCCAGAGGAGTTCTAATAGTAGGCTATCACACGGTGAGGCTGGTGGGAGGGTGAGCAGAGCTCGTCAGTGAAGAGTGATTCACTGGGTAACCGTTTTACAGAAGAACTTGCAACACTAATCACAACTTCTCGGTTGCTAATGGCTTTGAAGAGTTAAATGAAGAGTGAAAATAGCTTCTTGCTCTTGAGTCCTCTGTGAGCACTTGTGAGGAAGTCAGCAATTAGGCAAGTTAAGAAGCTATAGAGAAATTTTCCTTTAACATCTCTAGTTGACTCTTAGCACTAGAATAATAAACTCAACCCTTCAGTAAATGAGCATGATTCTATTGCACCTCTTGCATATTAGGAACATTGCTTTCTCGCAAATACTCTGTGGTTAAATTCAGAAGCCACAGAACAGGAATAGGATTCATCCCTGGAGCAGAAAGGGGCTACTTGGACTCCCCGTCTTCAGCTCTCTTCTTCGAGCTTTCTTTGAGGTTAGACAAGGCCAAGATAAAGCTGTGAGCTGCCACTGCTGAGGCTAAAGCAGAGTTATGTGCTAAATGGATTAGTTCTCATCATCTGCAGTAGGCGGAAAGGGACCTGCCATGACAGGACCCACGCAATTTCATTTTATGGATGGACAACAGATTAGTGAGAGCAGAATTTGCACACCTGCTGCCTTTATCTGCTGTCAAAAATCTGCTCTAAACTAGTTTTGTTTAAATATGCAAAATTGTCTCTTAACATAATCCATTTTAAAACTTGAAGTAAGAAAGTATTTGAGAAAAATGTTTCTTTTTATACTACTTGGAGTATAAACTGAGACATGTCATGCAGCTAACTCAATATCTACAAATGCCCTTTTATTCCAATAAAAGATTAATGGAAAAAAAGTGGCCTCCCTATATTGCAACAGGTTTTATATTTCATTCCTTGTGTCTGCCCTTTTCCAAGCATATTCTCAAGTCTGCCATATTGAGCTCATAATAAAAAACATATGCATTCTTATCAAGGAAAGCGGACAGCCTGAGGGCATTGGCATATTTCTAAGCTGCTTGAAGGGGATTCTGGAAAGTGAAGATTTCCATCAAAGTATAGATACAAGCAAATGGGAAATACATAGCTTCAAAATACAAGTCTTCGCAGATGCTTGTATGACTTGCTACTTTCTCAGATCATTTGCCACTTGTTTCAGAGGCTCACAAAATAATGTTTAAGTTACTCTCCCAGTCATGATACACCATAGAAACATCTCCAGTGCCTCTGTTTCTCTAGCAAGACACCTGAATGAGACACCCCTGGAAACAAGTTGTTTAGAGACAGCAGATGAAGAACTCCTAGAAATCTTTCTAAGTAACTCCTGACAGTTATGTTCAATAACCTCATATTTTATGCCTCGTATTATTATATGTCACAGATATTGAGGAAGTATTTCAGAACATTGGCCTTGCTTTACGACTAACTTTTAAAGGTGAAAGAAAGTGGTGCCTGTAAACTTCTGCACTTCAAAATTATAGCATGTGCAAGCAAAACTGGGGACAGATTCTGCCACTCTGAGTTCAGCTTGGTTTTTGTTTTTTAATTCTTGATTTTTGCAGATTCCATTTCTCTGCCTTACTGGCAGAAGAACATTCATCCTTGCACCAAGGCTAAGCCCATGTAGCTCCAGAACAGGCAAAGGCTGTAACTGTTTCTGTACCATCAGCCTACACATCCATGCCAAGCTGACTGGTGGCTACAAAATTTGCTGAAGGATTGATTGATTGCCTGAAGAATCAGAGCAAAGTCTGGAGAATCAAATCATTTCAAGATTTTTTTTTGTTAATTGAACTATGTTCCACTATCTGCCAGTTCATCTCACGTCTACTTTGTGGCAGTTATCTTCATTATTACCTCTGTGTTCACTACGTACTGAAATACGACTTTCTTTCATGAAATGGTCATTACTGAGCAAGGACTCCATCTAAATTTTCTAACCTATTTCTCATCCCCTGTCATTAGTCTGGCTCTGCTGATGTTTAGCAATTTCTTGTATGAATGCACCCTTCCACCCAAATCATTTTCTAGACTTTTTCCTCCAGCATTCAGCCCTGGATTCAAAGCTGGGTGTGCAGTTTTTCTATTTTGGGCACTGACAGAAAGTCTTGTACTGCACTGAAAGAGAACTGGTTTCAAAATCCATACATGGTCCTTGTGAGCAAAAGTGAAACAATGCAGCCTGAATTCTTGTATGAACTGGGAATATGCCTTGCTTGTACATGTATAGGCTGTCTCACTGTTACAACCTCTCAAAATTTCCCCAGTTATAACCATATTGCCCTGTTATGGTCCCCTTAAAAAACTCACTCAGTATGATGTCCATATTTCCACGTGTTTAGAGAAATAGAAGGACAGTAATTAACTGTTGTTAACAAAGAACATCTTAGGATGAAAAATAGGTGCATGCATTTCCTTTTCCTTCCTCCCAAAGTAAACCTGCATACTGTATTACACCGAATCCACCCCTGTGGCTTTTCAGGACCATGCAAGGGCTGGATAAGGCTCATCTTCTAGATGTTGTAAAGTCTGAGCTAGGAATAAGCTATTATTTTAAAAGTTCTTTGCACCAGTGAAGGGGTCCTTATTTCAACACAAGAGGTGGATTATCTTCTTTAAAAGTTATTCAGGAAGAATAATCTCGCACTGCATTTTTTTTGTAGTATTCCTGGTGTCTTCCATGAAAGAAACCTTCCCTTGTTTCATAGCTACAGCAGCACTAGATCAATTTTGGCAAAGATACCATAGAATCACCTGTTTGCTTCTCTATTAGGATTTGTCAGAAATTGCCCCAGGAGCCAGAACAGTTTGTTTGTGATTTATGAGAAAGTTTAGAAAAAATTGTTGTCCAGAGAGTTCCTGTGCTCAGTAAACACCTTGCCAAATCAACCAAAGTTTTATTTCATATAAGCTGTTTTGTTGTTGTAGTTGTTTTCCAGACTGTTTCTGTACCTGTAGTTCCCCAAACAGCTCTGATCAGATTTTCAAAAACTCTTAGGCAGTGAATGCAGCCACAGTCAAGCTCCAGTATCACACTGAAAGGCACTGAATGAGTTCCCTGTCTAATTCAGGCTGAACTGATTAACCTTCCTGACCATTTGTTTGTCAGTTTTTGTTTTTTTTCAGCTTCCTGCCTGCCTCCTCTGACTGTTCTCATTCAGTTTAGCTTAGAGCAGTCCCAGGGTTGCTCTACATTATGGTCTGCGCTGTTACCTAACCCAGGGAACCCTTTCCCTAGGGGTGGCTGCACCATCCATCAAGCCATAACAGAAGAAGAAAACCCCCCTGCAGGGACCCTCTGCCCACCCCAACTGGGTTAAAACATTTGTGCTGTCTCTAGGCCAAGATTCTCTAACCAAGAAATCATACAGGTAAGTCTGGCCATGAGGAGGAAGAGAAGCAGCAGCAAAGTGTGAGCTGTGCTTAGGGATGAGGTTGTGTTTCGGGGAGGCTGTGAGCTGGTGCCCCTGCAGATCTGCTTCGATCTGTGGACAGCTCAGCAAGTGCATTAGGGGTGAAATATCCCCAGGTGGGTCCACAGAGAGATGTTCCTGGAAGTTCACTATGTGAATAAAGCCTTCCTCTAAGGCTTACATTCCCCATCAGGTCCTGCAGCAGTGTTCCAGAGGGAGCAGCAGGACAGAAATGTGACTTTTCTGTGCCCAGGCAGCTGCATGATGCCATTGCCTGAAACGGCAGGAATGGAGTTCAGGGAATAAATGTCCTCTGCAGCCTCTCGTTCTTCTTCCTGGTAATAACCGGGAGGGACCTTCTCGTCGCTCAGGGAGGCTGCAGACCAGCACCAACATCCTCTCCTGCCTCCTCTCCTCGCACAGCGAGAAGGACGCCAGCACTGGCTCAGAAGGAGCCCAGACTCAGGCAAAACCAGCGTGCTGTAAAAAATGGGAGGATGTGGGCTCTTAGAGGGAAGAATAGCAGGAACGAGCCAGATTGCACAGCACAAATAAGACACATTTACAGCAGGTCACAGTGTGCTTTGGAAGGCACAAAGTGCCAAATTTTTTGTGCTTTCTGAAGTGGCACAGAGTGACTCGAAACCAGCGTAATGTGTCCCAGGAAAAAATCCACTGGGAACTTTTCAGAAGCCAGCCCTGGGATGATCAGGGCCTGTTCCTCTGCTCCCCTCGGGAGGAAGCCGCAGGCTGCCATGAGGCCTCCCCTCCGTCTGCTCTGCTCTGGGCTGAACAAACTGAGGGCCCTCAGCCACTCATATGCCTCACCCTCCAGACCCTTCACCATCCTTGTAGCCCTCCTTAGGATCGTTAATAATAGCCATCTGCCTTCAATTATTATGGGGTGTCAGAAAACAAGGTCACATTTCCTGAAAATGTCGGCACGGCATGTGGGCCAGGGGCTGAGCCGGGGGCTGCAGCCAGCGGTGAGCACTGTGCCCCGTTGAGCAGATTTACCAGGTTTTCCCAGAAAACCAGGGCTGGGACAGTGGATGGCATCCCTGAGAACCGAGAAGCAGGGGAACTGCCCTGCCCTGTGTATACCAGCGCCATGCTCAGCCCTCAGGGGCTGTGGCAGAGGCTCCTGGCTGCAGCAAACTCAAACTCAGTCTCTTTGCATTATATTTGTTCCTGGGGTAAAACAGGATTTTTGGAAGGAAAGCTGGTGTGGCAGTGTGTGAGCATGTCTGTCCACGTGTTGAGCACTTAAATTGTATATGAAGATAAAGTGCATTTATTGCCACAAGGAATCTGGTCTGGGCTTGTTGCAGTAACAACTCGGGGGACTCAAAATATGCTTTTATCTCTGAGCTAAAGCGGTTGGTATCTCCTGTGTGTGTCCAGATGACATATCTGGCTCTGTCTGAGACAAATATTACAAGGTCTATCAGCCAGTACATCTGTTAATTTTAAAGGAGCTTTGCCAAAGTAGAGGGATGAATGCGAACATCCAGCACACAGAAGATAAGACCCATACAAGGTAACTGGACACCTCATTTCCCAGCTGTCCATTCCCAGAGACTGACCCTTCTTCCGAGTAATTCTCTGGCCAACATCATCATACACATCCCAGTGTGTTCTGTTTTTCCAGTTTCCTATTTTCTTTTAAATCTGCCCAGGGACACAATGCTGGGATGTGTGATTATTGCTCTGTTCTGAGTATGGTCTGTCCTTTTGCCGACCCACACACCACTGTGCTCACACTGAGAAATCTCAGCAGGTTCCTCTGCTACAAAAATCAGAAGCAATAAATATCTTGTGCATCAACTGCTTTGATTTAAAATACTCTCCTGAAATCAGTTCAGCCAAACACACTAAATAACATGCAGCAGTTGGGAATCTTTTATTGCTCATCCAAACTAGCACTGCTTTATTTTGCAATATGTTGAGTTTAGGAAAGGATGCACTCCCATGCCTGTAAGTAATGATGCATTCAATATTGTCATTAAAAAAGCTGATATATGTCAATTTTTCTAATGCCCCTTTCTCCCTCACTTTCTTGTTTTTTTCAAGTGCAGCATTCTTAAAACAGCCTTGTGATCCCCAGGATTTTACCTTCCTAACCCACCTTAAATGCTCCTGGCTTCTTGGGCTGTTTGAAGAAGGGAGTACCTGTCCCAGTGAGTCCTCTGGGACCTGTTTTTAAAGGCTTAGAATCAGCCCCGCACTATTTGACTCAGGAACCTGCTCTAACAGGTATTTAGGACTGGGACCTGGCACCTCAGCAAGGGAAAGGACTGATGCTGTCTTTTAGCACCTGCTTCTCACAGAGCTTTCTGTCTGCTGCTTTCTGTGTCCTTCAGAAAAATCCCACCTGGAGAAATCAGACTGCAATAGGGTTAATGTGAAAAACTTCTAGGGGTCCCCAGTTGCAACAGGAAAAGCAAAGAAGAAAAACACTTGGATCAACATAAAAGGGAGTGAGGCAACCTGTGGGCCTCATATCCTGGGCACTGTGGGACCCTCAGCTCAAAGTCCAGGAAGTTTTAATAGACAAGGTCTTTGGGTGACATTTTCCTGCAAGATTTTAAGTAAATGCCTTGCTGTAACATTTGAGATCAGGCTCCTGTTGGTTTCCACGATACTTTTCCTTTTTAAGCCACAGACACACACATACAAAATATATTAAAACGAGCCCAGCTTAGCTAAAAGGTCGGCTAGTTCAGAAACAAACAGCGGGGATTTAGGTTGGAGGCTTTGGTGCACAAGAAGAGGGCGATGCACCTCCGGCTCTGCTTTTGCTTGAAGGAGAATACCGATGAAATCCTTGCAGGGAGCAGAGGCGAAGTTGTGAAGAGAGTTTTGGCATTCATTTCAATATCCCACACAAGGAAGGGAATGTACATATCCCTCAGACCACACACAAGCAATGGGGAGACTGAAGGTGCATTGGGTAGATGTTTTCCACGGAGAGGCAGGAACAGGGCTGGTGCCTTCCTTTGGCACGTCTACACTTTCTTTTTCTTCTTATTTACAGTGCACCACACTTCTGCATGGGGAACGGCAGGGTTGCATTTCAGAAGTCAGACTCTGGGAAGCCAGCAAACTCCGTCTCAGCTGGGATAAGCTGGTGGTAAATTTGCCAACACTGGTTTACATTTGAGAACCACATCATGATTTTGCATCTAGTCATGCGCCCATGCTCTCAGATGGCCTCTACCAGAGGTGCAGGCTAACTAGCTGTGGTGAGAGAGAAGCAATATCTTGGTATCCTCATCTGCTAGGGACACCTGGAAAAGAGCCAGCCTAGCCCTGTCTTCCTGACCCCAGACAGCCAGTGTACTACAAGGCACCTGTAACCACAGGACACCTTCAGCAGCCATGAGACTGGTCTTGGGATCTTGTATGAATGAGTGTCTTTTATGTCTTTTATCCCAGGCCATGAGATAAACCCAGATCTACAAGAAAAAAGAAGCAGAAAGAAAGAGCAGATGTACATGCCCAGGCTGGTGGGAATGCTTCATGTGTGGCTGAGCCAGAGTTGCCAAGGAATTAATAGGATGTATTAAATTAATTAACTCCCAGAAACATCCTGCTGAAGCCTTTACTGATCAGAGCCCTCAGCCTTTTCATTAGGTGGTAGGTACCCTTCCAATGAGCTTTTAAGAAAGGAGAGATTTGGCAACAGACACAAACTGTACCAGCCTGGTAAAGTGTTGACTGTAAATCAACAGCTGCATTGATTCCAGGTATCCGATATTTCAGAGCATAATTGGGATTTTCTTTTAATTATATTTCTTGATATTGCCTGCCAGCACTTGCGTGGAGGAGGTGGCACTTGGGGACGGCTGCTGGGACAGAGCAAGGAGATGTAATATCCTCCTCGTAAGCAGCAGTGCCTGCATTGTCTGCATGCAGCAACATGAGGCAACAGGATCCAAAACAGAGCATTTCTACAGACAGCAATTGATATAAACGTGCACACGCACACTGTAAAATTAGACCAGCAGATGGGTAGCTTGTTTGTGGGGATAGCAATTGCTTTCCACAAGGCCAAAATGAAGTTACAGGGCCAGGAAGGGACAATAACTCTTCGTTATAGACAAGGATCCCAAAGGAACTCTCTCGCTGCGTCTGAGGGAGAAGAGCTTTAGTGCCGGAGCGTGGGTTTGGGCTTGGATCACAGGGCCAGGAGCTCCCCCCCCAGGGGGTCCAGGAATAGGGGTGCTGGGCACACACCCCAGCTGCAGGTCTCTTCCAGACAGAGTGGTGAGCACAACCCACCACGTTTCATGTCCCATTTTCCTTCTTTGGGATGTTCTTGATCCATCCCCAGAACCCATCGAAGGACCAGGAGCAAGGGGTGAGAGCAGCTGGGAACACCAGCCCTGGCAAACTGCTCTCTGCTAACAGACACTTCATAACAGAGGCTTTTAAATGAAAGGAACATTGGTGTTAAGAGATTATTAGTCATTCTTTAAACCAGTGTGGGATGAGTGCTAGAAAACATCTCTCTCCATATCCGTATGACTACATATGACTAAATAAATCTGGTTTTGGTCAGCCTTCCATGGTGACCCTGTCAACCAGATTTAAGAGAAGGAAAGTTTGGAGGAATATTGGCTCTTGGTGGATGGTTGTGTGAAGTCCATTATGTTCATGCAGTGATTATTTGGTTGACTGCAGGTTTAGAGACCTTCTTGCATCAAATGGAAAGCAGTCTACAGGACCTCGGTGCACTCGGAGCCCACTGGTGTTTGGGAAGCCAGCACCTGCCCATGAATACATGGGAGAAATTATGGTTGTCTTTGACCAAATCAAGGATTCCCCAGATGGGGTTTTCCTAGATAGCCTCTGTGCAGTAGTAAAGAGATTTATCGTGGAGACAGCTGAGTGAGCAGCTCGCTGGGGTGTTACAGGGCAGCACCCAGCTCAGCAGCCCCCAGCAGGCCACTCAGCCATGCCCATCCCGTGGGCCCTTTGGTGTGGAGGATCCTTCTGTCACCCTCAGCATCTCCACAGCATCACTGCCCCTGCAACAGGACAGTTCAGTGAGATCACACATCCCAAATCCAAGGATGTGGGGATAAGGGAAAAGTCACAGGGAGGGGGACCAAAGCAAAGCAGCTCGGTGCTGTCACTGTGCTATGGGGCTGAGAAGTCCCAGGGCAGAGGGAGATATTTGTAGGTGTTTATTTTTCCCCTCTTTCAAATGCATTTCTCCTAGCAGCAGCAGGGTGGGGGGGTTGCCCCCAAATGGGAGCTAGCAGTGGGGATGTCCAGGGGGAATGAAGCATCCCTGGTGCCTCTCACCTCCCAGGGGCCGGGGAGGGGGGGTGTTAGCAGTGCTGGGACCCCTCTAGAGCCCCCTGCCAGCCCTCAGCTTGCAGCCCCGCCTGTGCCTGGCTTTGCACGGGATGCAGAAGAGGGGATACAAAAGGGAGTAGGGGGTGTGGGGGTGTGTGGGGGGGGGTCCTGTTTGGACAGCGGGAGCTCTGCACCTCCTCTCCCCCAGCCCAGCTGCCGGGGGGCGTGCTGCTCCTCCCCATCGGCTCCGTTTTGGGCTGAGGCTGCGAAACCCCGGGCGGCGGCGGGGCTGGGGAGGAGGGAGCCGAGCGGAGGGGACGGCCCCGGGCAGGGGGGAGGCAGCTGCAGAGCGGGGGGCGCGGAGCCTCCCGGCGAGGCTGTGCGTGTGCATGTGCGTGTGCATGTGTGCGTGTGCAGGGAGGCTCCTGCCCTGCCAGGGCACATCTGGGCGCCGGGGAGCTGCGGGGAGGAGGAGAGCTGCGGAGAAGCAGCCGGGCAGCCAGGGGAGGATGCTGTGGTGGTAGGGGAGGGGGACCAAGGGGGTTGGGGGGGGGGGGGGGGGAAGGACACAGGAAAGGGAGGGGGTGAGTGCGTGTCCCCCGCTGCCACACACACACGGGCACACGCACACACGCACGGCAGCCCGGGAGGGGCAGGCGCCTCCTCCCCGCAGCCTTAAAACCGGCCAAGTCCCCCCGGCGGGGCGCAGCGGCGGCTCCCGGCGAGCTGCAGCCCCCGACGGGGCGGCCCGGCCCCGGGATGCACCCGAACGGTTCTGCCCCCGGCGGCCCCCCCGGCCCGCAGCCCAGCGCCTTTACCAACGCGTCCAACCGCTCCGACCCGCTGCTCCCCAAAGGGCCCGACGAGGAGGACCTGGACGTCAACACCGACATCTACTCCAAAGTCATGGTGACCGTCATCTACCTGGCTCTCTTCTTGGTGGGCACCGTGGGCAACTCCATCACGGCGTACACGCTGGTGCGCAAGAAGTCGCTGCAGAACCTGCAGAGCACTGTGCACTACCACCTGGCCAGCCTCGCCTTCTCTGACCTCCTCATCTTCCTCCTCTGCATGCCCATCGAGCTCTACAACTTCATCTGGGTCCACCACCCCTGGGCTTTCGGGGGGGCCGTCTGCAAGGGCTACTATTTCCTGCGGGACGCCTGCACCTACGCCACGGCGCTCAACATCGCCAGCCTCAGCGTGGAGCGCTACATGGCCATCTGCCACCCCTTCAAAGCCAAGAGCATCATGTCCCGCAGCCGCACCAAGAAGTTCATCAGCTGCATCTGGATCGCCTCCTTCCTCCTCGCCATCCCCATGATCTTCACCATGGGGGAGATCTACTTCAAGAACCAGGATCCGGACTCCCTCATCTGCACCACCATCGTGGATGCCTCCACGCTGAAGACAGTCATCCAGGTGAGGAGCCAGGCGGACGGGGATCCCGAGTGGTTGGGGTCGGGCAGCTGCCTCCTTCCCCGGGCTCTGATAGCCCAAACTTGTCAGAGCCAGGAGGGGAACAGGGATCTGGGATGGGGGGAGCTGGCTTGGGAAGGGGGGACCCCAGCAGCCCTGATGGGACAGCCTGGCCTGGGGTGGCAGCAGTGCTAGGGGGTCGGGGGGTGGCTCTGCTCACTGAGAGCCCACACAAGGGTTAATCCCTCACTGGGATAAATCCTGCATGGTGTAGAAACCAACCTGAGCCAGTGCAGCCCCCCCAGAGCAGCTGTCCCACTGCAGGCGGTGTGTGGAGCCCACCTGGTCCCAGAGCAGGACCCCCCTGTGCCGTACACCCAGGGGTACCCCAGCCCCACTCCATTGTGCAGCCACTGCTCCAGGAGCAGCAGAGTGGGAGTGCTCATGTCCCCCCCAGACGTGGCAGCTCATTGCCAGAAAAATGCACAGATCTCCCCCCTCAGCATCGCCTGCAGCTCCTCTCCTCCAGCTGGAAAGGGGCCAGCAGGACCAGGGGAAATAAAACCGCCTCTCCTCCCGCTCCCAGCTCCTTGGGTCGATCCACAGCTCCTTTCCTCTGTGTAGCACCAGACCCTGGTGTCAGAAAGTTTTGGGTGCAAGCATATGCTTCGGAAAGGAATGGCACCTTCAAAGCCAGCAGCTGGTATTTTGGCTGTTTCAGGGAAATCCATAGCCGGTTTAGCTAGCAGACCCCCTCCCGAGTTCAGCAAGGCTTTGCCGGTCTCCACGCACTGCTAAATCGAACACTTCCAGGCGTGGAAAGGATTTCAGCATCAACACTTGCAGCGCTCCGGTGCTCTGAGGGCTCAAAGCATTTGTTCACTGGAGCATTAGGCTTGAAAAATGTAAGAGGAGTGGAAGGAGAGGCGGAAAGAGCAAGACGCCGATCTCCATAGCTCCTTTGCTGCCAGGCTTACATGTGATAGCTCCTCAATCTTTTATTTGGAACATGAATTTTAGGTGGGTTTAATCAGTAGCCAATTAGAGTTTAAAACTGCAAGTGTACTAACGCCTTTGAAATGTTCCTGCAGCCAAAGGGAGGGAACGTAAATGGAAACAAATCAGAATCCTTTCTCCTGCTAAAAGGGGGTGAGGGTACAAGCAGGTAGATTTAAGCCTGGAGCTGTTAGATGTTTAAGCACCTCTCTCCAAGTTTCCCACCGCTGCCCCAGTAACCACAAGCACTGACTTCCCTCTGAATGTTGTCCTGTACCTAACTTTCACCTTGAGATCCTGGAGGCTGTATTTCTCCTGTACATGCTCTGTAGCTTTTGCCAGTGGCAGCCCAGCGTGCTTAACCCAAATTCTCTATTCTCTGAGGAGACGTGAGCCATCTGATTTGAGAACAATGCGGTTGAAATGCGTTATTTCCACTCATCTTCCTTTTAGGATTAAACTCCTACTCTGTGTTAATATGATAGGGCTGAAGAGAGCGGATTATTTCCCAGCTACGTCTATGGAGATTACAGTTTAAACAATTCTCAACATATTTTACAGTCTTGGCTATTACTCAGGATATACCTTGTCCTGCTGCCCAAGTAAGAAGTAGGCAGACGTGAATGAATAACGTGAACTTTGTGGGCTTTTCCTTGTGTGTTTTATTTTAAGTTCACTTGTGATTTAATTTAAAAATAAAAAGAAGGAGGTGGCTACTGGGGGGAGCTACAGGGGACCAGGGGGTGAACACCATAGCTTGCTTTCTCAGGGTTTCTGGCTACAGATGTGGCTTTGCTAAGATGGGAAGCTTATTTAAGGGCTTGGGCTCGTTCCTCCAAGCACTGAAGGAGCACACACACAGTGAGAAGCAGGGCCCGGGCCAGGGAGGGCTCCGGAGTGAATAAGCAAAGCAGCTGCGAGTCAGGTCTGAAGTGCATTAATGGAAACCATCGCGCAGCATGTGGTCGGGCATTCTCACCTCGTACGCTGTGCAGAGGTTTAAAAAAAGACAAATAATGGAAGACCTGTGAGAAAGGGCAGTGGTGATGTGGGAGAGTGATGCGCAAAGGTCCTGCAGCTTGAAAGTCAGAGCCCTTGACTTTTGCAGAGGACTGAAGCTGCTTTCGAGCATGTCTCTACATTTCTGCGCTCATTTTCTGTCCTTAAATTAAGCAGAGCAGTGATACGCTTGCTCAAGCTGGCAAATCTCTGGTAATAAATCACTCAACATATTTCACTCTTCCTGTTTGGCATACTGTCTAAAGCGAATCGGGATGTTTTTGGAAACCATCAGTTCTCCGAGAGGTTTTATTTGGTGACTGACTGCAAGCCAGCCCCCGAACAGAGCAAATGTAGCCATTTATAGACTCGGAGCCCACTGAGAGCTCGGATAAGCCCAGGAGAACGCTCCTCCCTGGACTGGAACAGCTTCTCAGGATGAATATTTGAGGGTATTAATTTAAGTCTCTCTTTGAAAAGATTCCTCACTATTGGCTTTGAATCTTCAGGTTTTAAAGGACAGTCCCAAGGAAAACTAGACTGTGCGGACAATTAGGTTCCTTTACAGTACGAAAAAGACGAGGAACTATTCAGACAACGCTTGGCATATTAGATTTTTGCTCGTATTACTTAACTTGTACCGCTAAAACTGCACAGCAACTGGAAGAAGCAATTACTGGTATTGTTGCAGTAATTACAGACCGCTCGGCGCAGCACACCCTGGTGAGCAGGCAGCGCACCGCGTACCACGTGCTGCGGCTGCCGCCACGCCGAGCTGAGCCACGGGCACAGCCGGGCACCCAACAGCCCACCTCTGACGGTGAATTCCCTACGGCAGCTCCGTGCCCCGGGTTTGGTTACCACCATCCTTGAAGCATCCTAAATCAGGCTCCGAGCCTGGTTGGTTCTGTGCCCCCCAGCGCCAAGCCTGCCTGCTACTTCTCCTGGTTAGGGATTCTGCTTTGAATATTGGCATCGGTTTGGGGTATGGTGGCAGGAATAAGTCCATTATAGCTACATCATTTAGGTCTAGTTAACACTTTAACTGGCAGATGTCCTCTCACGCATGCTGCAGCCAATTTTATGGTGTTGTTTGTTTTTGTTTTTTTCCCACACAAATTAAGCACTTCTCAAAGCCATTTCCATACAAGTAAATTAATGTTGTCATGCCACTTCAACTGGAGGAGGCTGTAAAAGCTACTCGTTGTGGCAGCACCAGATAAAAGAGCTCCAAGACGGAAGGAGATCGGTGCCCTGTTCCTTTGCGGGTCGGTACCTGTGGTTTTGGCTGTTTGTGGTTTTGCTGTTGGCTCTGGGGCAGCTCCCCGGAGCAGGGGACAGCTGAGCGACTGCCTCACGCACTGCTAGCACCACGCACTCTCCATCTGTCCTGTCTTTTAAAAAGATCTTAATTCAAATGGCCAGAGTGCAAATACCATTTCCCTTTAGTGCTTCTTACTTTACCTTGATAGACCTTTTCCAGAGAGGTCCTCAGTGGACCTGGGGAAACAAAGGAAGTTTAAAGAAGTACCCGTGATCCTGCTGCAGCTCCCACCACCCAGCACAGAGTCAGGCAACTCCTTGACCTAAAATTTTAATGAATCCTGGACTGGTCACAGAGGCAGTGGAGAGGGGATGTGGGCAGCTCCCTGCCAGCCCCTAACTCAATTCACAGCAGAGCTGTGCTGTCCTGTAGCATGGCACAGCCTGGGCTCGGGTGGCATTGCTGCAGAACATCCCCCAGACCACGGCAGGGCCATTTGCAACCTTTCAGTCTCAGCAGGAAAGTGCTTCCTCCTTCCTTTCAGAAGGTTTTGAATCCCATGCACGGTGTCACAAACCCTCTCGTATGCCTTCCTCCGGTGAGGAGCACCCCCGGGGACGCACGGGGAGCCCCTGCCCCATCAGCGGTGTGGGCAACGGGGCTGTACCCATCACCTCCCGTGTCCCCACCGGACCCCCAGCGGGGCCACGTGCGTAAATCTGGCAGGGCTCTCGCCGTAGGACATGAAAAACAGCCGTGCGTAAAACCCAAGGGCTGAGCTCTCCCCGCGTTTCCTTGCACATCGTATCCAGGATTAGTCGATGGCCTCAGCTCAGGAATGCTGCGTTTATACCAGCGCTGGCTGCAGGAGCTGAAGTCGGCCTTTTCCTTAAGTCACAGCCAAATTCCTGCTATGGCTTTTAATAACAGAACTGCTTTCAGTCACTTGCTACAGCTCCACGCAGTGATAACCCCCACAACTGGAGCCTGGCTGACAGAACTATTTTGGCCACAGACACCCCACAAAGGGTCTTTGCCCACCGAGCAAGCCCCCCCAGGTGCCGTTAGCCCCTGCAGAGGCAGCAGGATGGGTTGGCACCTTGGTGGCAGGGCTGTGTCCGATGCCAGGTGTCCCATCAGGGCACGGTGCTCCTGTGGGTGCTGTGAGATAGATAAGAAAATGAAAGTGCTGGTGCTGGAGTGTGTCTGGATCCATCCCTGCAGTGATGGAGAGAGACACCTGCCCTGGGGTGATGCCTGTCTGCGGTGGTTTGAGCATCCCTAAGGGGCTGCCTCTTCCCACAGGCTGCCCAGGGACCCAGGGGATTTAATTCAGCCCGACTAATCCCCGGCCATTTACATGATGGTCTCTCTTACAGCTAGATCTGAATTAAATAAGCTCCTGTGTTCATTGCTTTACATAACCACTTGGCCTGCTGTGTTTTGCCAGTTCTTACATAATTTCTTCTTCTTCTTTTTTTTTTTATTTTTTTTTATTCACTTGATTTCTGTTTTCCTCCTCTCCCCCCTCTCACCCCCCTTCCTGAGATGTCAGCTGAAGGGAATAAAAAGTGAGGAAATGTGGCCCATCAATTTAGCTTTTAGGATTCCTCTTAGCAGCAGTTTGTAAAGGCAGCAGAGATGAAGGTAATCTGGTAGTTCCTCTTCCCAGAGAAAAAAAAAGAAGAAAAAAAAAAAAAAAGAAAGAAAAAAACACCTGCAGCTGCCTTTAATCTTCTTCCAAATCATTTAAAACAGCTATTTAATGGTCTCCCTCCTTCCTCCCTCTTTCTCCTTGAAGGCTCTCACTCTCAGCTCTGTGCCGCATCTGCTGGAGGCTCGCAGATGGCACTCTCACTCCCTGATGTTTAGAAACACTTCTGCGTCCTGCCCGAGGTACCCGTGATGGCAGCATCCTGCCACGGGACCCCCAGGTGGGTGCAGAGCAGGGTCTGGGCATCGGGGCTGCCGCCGTCACCTCTCCCAGCTGTGAGGCTGCCAAGGGCCATGGCAGAGGGGATGGCAGTGGCAAGGTGGGACTTTGGTGGCCATCGAGCCCTAAATCAGGTATGGTGAGATGGTGATACCAACAGCCCCAGTGCTGACATCCCTCCTTACCTTTGCTCTAAGCAGGTGAAGCTTGGTTATTATACCCCTGATCCAGCTGGTTGCTCTCTGGTACCAGCCACTCACCCCATGCGAAGCTGGAGGTGCTTCCAGCACCCATCTTCCCGCAGCTCCATACCCTGTGTCCCTCTCCCTGCTCAGGCTGGCATGGCAGAGAAAAGAGGACTACAAATTCTCACCTTTCCCAGCCTTTTTCCTGCCTTCACACCAGGTGAGCACCCTGCAGTCCCTTTTCTGGTGTGACCATCCGAGGCCAGCCCTGCCTTGGCTGGTGCCCCCTGCAAGGACACATCCGAGCCGAGGATCTCGCGCAGAGCTGCCCCCACTCTTTGCCTCCTGTAGGTTCCATTTCTTCAATCCCATTTCAAAGCATCGTAGGTGTGGGATTATAAAAGAAGCTGATGATAAATCAGTCGAGCTGATGAGTTATTCAGGAAACAAGGGCTTGGAGATGGTTCAGGCAAGGTGGTGGTGATGGGGTGCTGGCCGTCTCTGGGGAGCAGGAGTTTTTTGAGCCACAGTTTTTCAATGTTTTCCTGAGTTCGCAGTATCTGTTGTTAAATCTGCTTTGGATGGGAGGGAAATAGCAGGGAGACACTTTCATATCCCTGTAATCAAAAGACTGCCTTGCACACCTGTGTGCATGTCCATCCTCCTCCCTCCCTGGGCCACCAGAAACCTGCCTCTATTTCGATATTTCCCAGTGCAGAAAGTGTGCTGCTGGGCTTGGCCCCACGGGGGCTCCTTTTCTCCCAAGAAAAACAAAAATAGAATGAACAAAGTCTTTTTAACAGAACTTTTTTGACTGAGAAAGTTCAGTGAGGTTTCTTTGAGTCTTTTAATTTCTCAGGGGCTGTCATTGTCAGCTGAAGACAGCAGTCACAGAGATGAGATTTTCCTAGTAGAAATTAGAAAAAAAAAAGAAAAAAAAAAAAAAAAAAAAAAAAAAAAGAAAAACACCTTTCTTATCTGAAAGGAAAGAAAACCTCTCTCGCTTTTATGAAAAGTGCTCATGAAAAACCTGGAACTAAACTAGAGATGTGCCCCAGGCTCGGTGCTGGGGGTGGCTCCTCGCCCACAGTTTGCACCCAGCCTGCGGATTTACATCTCCCCAGATGCTGTACCCGGTGCTGTAAATCTCCCATTATAAAACCTTCCAGTTGTGCCTTTGCCAAGTGCACTTCTAAATATATAGAAGACCAGACAGGGCTGGGAATATCATCTGATTTCAGCACCGTGCTCCCTTCTCTTTGCCCGCTGGTGCTTCCTGCCAACTACTACTCTCTCTAGATAATAAAGAATAAATTTAGGGTTGCTGCTGCTAGAGCCAGCGTGCTCTCGAAGCAAGTGCTGCACCTTGCTTTGAGGGAAGCGTTCCTCCTTCAGGGAGCTCCTCTATCGCAGTCCATGTTGAAGGAGATGAGCAAGCAGGAGGGTTGCCTTCGCGAAAGGGTGAAGCCTGGCTGTCTTCTCTGCTAGACACCACCTTACATAGGATGGAGCTCTGCTTTCTGAGCAAGGACTCCAGGAGAAACTCAGAGCCCGTGTTCCCATGTTTCTGCCCTGCAGTGAATCTTTGGTTGCCTTCCCAGCCCGTGCTGCTGGGTCTTCTCCTGCCCTCGCAGGCTGAGCTGAATAAACGTGGTCTCAGTACTTGGTAGGACTGCTCCCTTGGAGAACTTGTTTAATGAGTCCATAAGTACTTGAGCATGTTCAATACCAATTTAATATTAAATTGCATTTCACTGCTGTTCTGTGAATTTTTCAAAACCACCTTATAAAAATGAATGCACGCAGCCACTGGGAAAGTTTAGCTTGTTGTTTGCATCATCCTATTGATTTATCCTTCCATTTTACCCTTAAGGGGACAATTTATACATTTAATTTACTCTTTTAATTCCAAAGAGAAACTCGTAGGAATGGCTTTCCCTCCCCAAAGCCCACAATTAATTTTTTTTTTTACCACTGTCAGTTACGGCCTTATGACTGCCATGCTTACATGTCCTTTAACTCCAAGTGTGTGATAAAACTTGTAGGAGGGAAGGGAAATACAGCTTCCGAGCAGCCCAGAAGAGCTGGGGATGGAAAAATCCCTTCAAAGGGCAAAATTTTCTGCAGGCATGTGGCTAGAAAGCATGTCAGTGTGGTGAGGAGTGGGACACACGGCCCGTCTGTTCATCCTGGTCCAGTCCGGGAACAAAGTGGTGCTGTGAGACAAATCCTTTAGCAGCAGAGGCTCCGAGAGGCAGAAGAGTCAGGGAGAGACATTGGGAAAAAGCAGCAACAAAGAAAGTAACTGATAAGTTCACAGGCTCCTTTGAGATATGCCTTTTTTTTTTTTCCCTAAAAATCGAATTGAATTTTCTTTGCTCCTAACCCAGCGGCACAAGAGGAGGTAGGCTTCATTGCCTTGTGGCTGCGTGGTTTTCCTGAAGAAAATCCCTAATGAGTGCATGGAGAAAGCAGAGGGCCTGGGTTCTTGATACTGTAGCAGGTTGGTAAAAAAAAAAATAAGCTGGCAGGCTCCAAAAGCTGCTCAGGGAATTAGAAAGGGCTTAGCGGGCAGGGCACCAGCAGCAGCCAGGAGGGCAGACAGACGCAGCGCAGCCACCGGCTGCCTTCATCCCATGTGGATGCTGTCCTGTCTTTGTGTTGGTGCCATCAAGCCAGGCTCACCATGGGGCACCAAGGCTGTGCCTGGAGCCCAAAGCAAGGCAGAAGAGCCCCAGGCCCACCTGTCCTGCTCTTGGCTCCAGACAATCGATCCCAGCCACGTTCCTCCAGCCTGGCACCCGAATTCAGCAGCCTCCTCCCCGCTGCCCCACAAAGAAGGGGGCCAAGCAGCTGCCTTTGCTTCACACCCTGCACAGTCTGGTCCTGCAAAACCCTTGTGCTGGCAGCTGTGATGCTGTGGCAGGCTTTGTGAGGAGCACCAGAACCTCCAAGGGCCGAACCTCCTGCAGCAGCACCCAGCCTCACACCGGGGGTTTGACTGCCATAACCAAGGGCTTCAGCTCTGCTTGGACATTTATGCAGTCAGACCCATCTGTTACTTTCTCCACTCCCAGGCCAAGAGCAGTTTCTGCAGTTACTTACCTAAAATATCCGATGAATTTGTCTCAGCACCGTTTAGCACCAGCTTTGTTTTCCTTTTCGCCAGAAGAGCAGGACTGACCGTGTCACTATAAATAAAACAATCGTATATCAAATGAAAACAACCACGTGCTTGAGGTATTTTGCTGAACTTCAGCTCCAGCGAACCCCTCCTCTTCCCTGCCATGCAGTGCCCACCACCAGAGCCTGGGCTGATACCATGAGCCCCGTTAAGGGGTTGCCTGACCCCAAAACGAGTTTCCCAGGGCACCAGTGGTGGAAGTTTCCTTCAGAGAGTTGGGCAGCCGACTGCATCTGCCCGCTCCGTTGGGAACAGCGCTCACACTGGAGTCTGCAGTCAGCAGCGGGACGGTATCTGACTTAACTATGGCCTTTAATTTATTTATAACTGCATATCCAGCAGTTGGTATCATATTTAATGCAACTAACATTCAAGTGAAATCCCCACTGAGAGGCACATTATGAAGATTAACAGCCTGGCTTTTCTATTACTCCAGTTTATACGGCGCTGATTTGCGCTTGGTGCTTTTTAGACACGTGCTAAAGATATTTGAATTGAGTAACCTACATCTGAGGCTGCCATTCCACAAAAAAAATCAGTGCTTGACATCCTGCTCTTGGCTCCACAGCCCAAGGAAAGGGCCCAAGGTATTAAAACCTCTGGGACATGCTGACATCCAGATAAGCAGGAGAGAAAGAGAAGAAAGCAGATGAGTGTTGCACAAACGAGGGTGAATGCTAAATTTTGCAAAGGCCATGTGGCCCTAAGCCAGGGAAAGGGGCCAGGTCCCCCCAGCAATGCGAGTAACAGGGACCTGCAAAGGTAAACTCCACCGATCCCGCAACGTGCCATCTGTGGGGGTTTTATTTCTTTTAATTACGTGGCCCATTTCCATTTTAGACGAGCTGTCAGGAAAATTAATCTCGCCAAGTTTAGGATGGCATTGAACACGTTCTCGTGCTCTGCAATTATCTGGAGCTGTTTTATTCCCTTATACATTCGTGTGATGAATTTGTCAGGCGTAATGCTGTGGGCTCAGCACCTCGTTAGGGACTCTGTTAATAGGATTGCGTCTGTCCTTCCACCTGGGTCCTTCTGGGTTCCTCCCACCCTCTGGAGAAGTGATCACCCTGCCCAGATCTTTCCTTGTTCCATCACTCCCGAGCACGTTCATGTGGCACAGAGGAGAAATGTGGCCAAACCTAAGTGCAGCTGCCGGACGGAAATCAGTTTGGGGTTGCTTTTTGCCATGGATCAGGTTTGTGCTCCAGCCCTGCAGAGAAGCTGCTTCGGGCTCCGTGGTGCTGAATAATGCAAAGGGGCTTCTGCAGGTTGTTGGCTCTGCGACTGGTGCTGAGGCTGATTTTGGTGCCTGCCCTGCAGATTGCTGTGGAAGCGCAGTTCTGTGGTTCAAAAAGGAAAGACATAAAACTCTGGGTTTAACCTGCCCTTCGGTACTGCAAGCGCAGCTCTTAGAGAAGAACAAGCTGCTGAGCTGCTAAAGAGCCACGGCTGAGCATAGGGAGACCCAGGGAAAATGCTGCCTGGCTTCTTCATTCCTTTCAAACAAGTCTGGTTGGGAAAGGGAAAATTGCAGGGCATACTCTAGAGGTTTTTATCATATCATGTATTGCCGTGCCAAATTCCATCCCTTAAATATTGCCGAGGCAAAAATTGCTTTTAAGGGCTCTTTGTGGCTGCCCTTCCTGTTGTGAGGTTATGTCCCGCCCTCGCGCACAGAAAAGTTTGAAACCTCTCTGTTTCCTGATGGGAAGGTTGCTGGTTTCTTCTCCATGCAATACTGGAAACCGTTGTTAAACTCATTGACTACTTAAGTGAAAAACAAAGAACTTACTTAGTTTCAATTAAAAAAAAAAAAAAAAGAAAAAAAAAAAAAGAAATCCAATGGCAGCCTGTAAAAAAATAGAAGTAAAGAGACAAGGGCAGAAACAGGGCAAGAAATGACAGTTTTATAGACCTCCCACTGTGCAGAAGAGGCCTTTCTGCCTGTAAAACAAGGCTGGATCTCTCTCAGAGCAGCTACTGCCTCGCTCTGCACAGCTGTGGCTGGAGCACGGCCCAGCAGCCGCACGCCTGCTCCGCACCCTGCGTGGGATCACCTGGCCTGGCACAGGCAGGGACCATGCTCACCAGTGCCAAAAATCACAGCCATGCCTTCAAATCCAGCCAAAACACTCTGCAGGGTGATTTTTCACTAATCCCATGAGAAGGGGCCAGTTGGAGTTATTTATGGGGCTTTTCCCATTTCCCGGTTTTACGGGGCTGGGACTGGTGGCTCTGGGGCCGGTGGCAGTGCCTGGCAGAGGTCAGTCCTTGACTTTCCCTGCAGGATGACACCGCTGAGCAGTCCTCATGGCAGCAGAGAGCAGCTTGCTTTTAAAGACACGTCTATCGATCCAGCTGTAGAGATTATTTTGACTCACGCCCTGCGGGTACCACTGATACAACCCCGAAGCCCAGCCGCAGATTTGCTGGGCACTAATTCCTCTTCAGCACTGGATTTTCTTTCCCCTCTGGGAGGCTGATCCACAGCCCCATGCCTTGCACCAAAGGAATACCTTGACGTTCAGGGTAAGCTATGTTTCTCTGTTCCCATCCTACAAATTTCCCTCCCTGGTGTCACCTAGGGGCTGTTTAAGCCCTGCTGTGAGCTCTACGGGGTGCAGGGATGCACAGCCTCTGGCCAGCTATTGCACCTGCCCTTCCTGGGAGAGAGCTGCCTGAAAATTGTCATCAGCAAACACCGAGCCATGAGTTGTGACTTGCCAGCCTGGCACAGCGGTTGTTTTGATGGAGATTTCACACCTTCATTTGATATTCCGGTAAAGTTTTGTTGGAGATAAGGGATCTAGCAAACAGGCCTTTTGTGTCCTGTCACAAAGAATGAATTGCAAAGACTGCTGAAGAAAGCAGAGTTATTATCCAGGGAGACAAGAAATTCAGCTGAAAATAAGCGTGGCTTTGTCATTAGCATTGGCGTTGCCGTTGACGATTCTAGCTGCAGCTTGTCAGGAACGTGGCTCCTGCAGAGCTGCTCGGGATGGAAAAGGAGGCGGCTCGGGGATGAAATGTGCGTTGGTCACCCCTAAAAAAACAGTTTGTTTCAGGACTCACCCACAAAATTCTTCCAGCTTTTCCTCCTGCTTACAAGACAGCATTCAAGGGAAGTGGGCTGGTTTTTGGGTGGCACGGGGCTGCTGCCCAGCCTCTGCCAGCTGCTGGGTGCAGTTCTGGGCTTGAAGGTAAAGGAGACAGTTTGCCTGGAGCACCAGTATCAAATGCACTGATAAAATAAACAGAGATTTCCCCGTTATTAATGCTGTTTAGATAACTTTGAAATGCTTATTATTCAAAGTAGATGAATTACACAACCTTTCTCCCTATTTTTGGCTCAAAAAGGAGGCAGTGAATTTCCTTTTTCAGCGCAGAACATTTGTGCTTTTCGCCACGATTCAGGGAACGGTTCTGCGCGTTGAAACCAGATGATTCACGGTGACACATCCTGTGCTGGCCTCATCCCAAAAGCCTCGATGCACCGTGCGGTCCGGGCTGCGCCTCTCCAAAATTTGGGCTTGCAGCTGCAGTGACCCTTGGGGAACCATCTGCAAGGATCTGATCCCTGCACCACACGGGAGACACCTCACTGCTCACCTTGTGGTGATTTCAGGTACAAGTCAGCATCAGAGCTGAGCAGGGCAGTCCTTCATTACCTCTCTTTAATTAAAGCACCTCCTAATTGGAGCTGTAGGATTTTTTATTATTATTATTTTTAACGCAGGACAGGTATGGTGCAGGAAGGGCAGGAGCGTGGGTCCCTGCCCCGAAGGCTGTCCTTGCTGTGCTGCCAGGAAAGTCCTTTCCCAAAGGAGCTGCTCGTGGCAGCTCCGCTGTTGGGCTCGCCCTTTCGGGTGTTACCTACCCAAGCAATGACACATGGCTCAGGAACTTCAGGCTGCTGCAACAGTACTGTTGTCCTCTAGCTTTTCCATGTCCATCCAATTAAAATGTTATTGTGTCACTCGTTTGCATGCTGAATACAGAGATAGGGACAGAAAGAGCGGCTGTTTGGTAACGTTGTCTGCAGAGGTAAAGATGAGCGTGAATCACCATCACACTCCTGCTTTCTTTCCTTATGGCTCACTGGCGTCGAATTGCAGATAAAGGGGGAAAAGCCTGGGTATCAGTGACACTCGATTTGCTTTCTCTCTTGGGTCTCGTGGAGGGACGGTGACGTGCCCCGGCTGGCACTGGGGCAGTTGCTGGCTGCAAGTGAGCAGCATTTTGAGGAAGAGGGGAACCTTCATCCCCAGCTGCATGGAGGCAAAGCCACGGCCGAGAGCTGGGCACGTGAAATGGAGGTGGAGGTGCAACAGGCAACGTGGCTGGGTTTGGAGGCTGGGAGCTGGACCCTGCCCATTTAAAGTCTCCCCTGCTCCAGGTGTGTCCGTAGCCCTGAAGCTTCACGTGTGCCTTTGCGGGGTATTTTTAGGAAACGTCAGTTTAGCGAAGGTCGCAGAGAAGTGGAGCATCAGCGTGTGGAGGAGCTGTCATCCCGCTTCCAGTCTAGCAGGAGTAACACATTGACTTATTTATGAGCGCAGCCAGCTCCCTTCTCTCCGTGTCTAACAATCTGCCTTACCACTCCCAGCACAGGCAAATAATTTTACTGTCAACAACTTTGCCTTCTTAATAAAATTTGAAAGTGTATTAAGGAAGATCTGAAGGAACTGGAAATGTTCGCGGATTATTACTTTTTTCATTCTTTCCAAAATATTCCACTCTTTCACTGTCTAAACCAACAAACAGCAGACACTGTTCTGGCCAAAAAGGAGGGAGAGGAAATTACTTTTCAAAGCATGAAGACTGCTGGATTGGCTGCAGCAATTCCCAGAGGCTGTACAAGCCTTGGGTTGTTAATGCAGTGCTCACTTTCACCGATTTTCTGCTGCTTTGGCTCTAGCTCCTCCTTCCACCCTGGGACGTGGGCTGGCAGGAGGGCAGCATCTCGCCAGCCCCAGAAGTTCCCAGTTTGCTTCCTTTCCATCTCTTCTGAGCCCTTCCTTGAAGGAGTAACAGAGCCTGAGTGCACAGCAAACGTCAAGCAATGAATTAAATCTTGCACGATGATGTCCCATACTTTGTACCCAGTAGGAGAAACTTAATCTGTTAGCTGGAAAATGCCCATGTCAAGAAAGAACTAATCTCAGCCCAGATGATACCTGGAAAATGAAGATGTTTGATGTTCCCTGCAGAGAAGGAGCAGGCGGATGCCTCTCAGTGTCATGTCACGAGGGCCATGAAGACCTGCAGCACCAACCTGCAATGCCCAGGGAAGTCCTGAAGCCTGGCGGTGGGTTTTCTGCCTGCATTGGTGCTCATGAGGATGCCAGCTTGATTTTGTTGCTTAGATTTTGATGATACATCAAACAGTGCTTGCTGTATGAACAGTCCAGAGCCAGCTGGTCAGGGCAATGCAGTTAAGGCTGTCAACCACCAAGATGGGCTTGGCTGAAACAACGGAGATTCGAGGCTAAAATCCCCTCATGCTTCATCGATAGAATAATTTTTTTACGAAAAATGCCAGTTCTCGTTAAACAATTGTCTGTCACAATTGTCTCTAAAGGTGTCATTACCGAGGAGTCAGCTGTCACTGGCAGAGATGTGCTTGTGGAGATGTCTCTGCCTAATTCTAATGAAACGGCCCCGCACAGCATTGCTGCAGGACACAGAAACCGCCCTGGGGTGCACCGAGGGGTGTCACAGCTCGGTGCTGGCTTTCCCCAGATGTTGGCGTGTTGTCTCCAGGCTGCTGTGGCAGCAGAAGTCGATCCTCCCATGCTCTTAGCCATTTTTACTCCTTGTCACAGGAAAACTATGGTTGATAGTCACCTGAATGGTTGATAGTCACCTGAATATGAGCCAGCAATGTGCTCAGGTGGCCAAGAAGGCCAACAGCATCCTGGCCTGTATAAGAAACAGTGTGGCCAGCAGGGCCAGGGAGGTGATCGTCCCCCTGTACTCGGCTCTGGTGAGGCCGCACCTCGAGTACTGTGTTCAGTTTTGGGCCCCTGGCTACAAGAAGGACATGGAGGTGCTCGAGTGAGTCCAGAGAAGGGCTACGAAGCTGGTGAGGGGCCTGGAGAACAAGGCTTACGAGGAGCGGCTGAGGGAGCTGGGCTTGTTCAGCCTGGAGAAGAGGAGGCTCAGGGGTGACCTTATCGCTCTCTACAGGTACCTGAAGGGAGGCTGTAGCGAGGTGGGGGTTGGTCTGTTCTCCCACGTGCCTGGTGACAGGATGAGGGGGAATGGGTTTAAGTTGCGCCAGGGGAGTTTTAGGTTGGATCTTAGGAAGAACTTCTTTACCGAAAGGGTTGTTACACACTGGAACAGGCTGCCCAGGGAAGTGGTGGAGTCACCATCCCTGGAGGTCTTTAAAAGACGTTTAGATGTAGAGCTTAGGGATATGGTTTAGTGGGGACTGTTAGTGTTAGGTCAGAGGTTGGACTTGATGATCTTGAGGTCTCTTCCAACCTAGAAATTCTGTGATTCTGTGAAAACCAGACTCAGAGACTGCTGAGATGCAGCTGCCCATGGCAGGAGCAGCACTCCTGCCACTAATTCTCCTTCTTCCTCTGTCTCCACTGGAAATGTTCCTCCTTCACTCAGGAGAACAATGGGTTTTGTGGCTTTGGAGTGAAATAATTCATGATAAAAGGAAAAAAAAATAACGTGTTTGGATCAAACAAAGAAGAAAGACTTCAGAAATTTAGCAGAGATGAAAGAAAAAAAGCAATTAGTTTGGGGTTGACCTACAGCACTTTGTTTGTGAATAAAGCATTTAGTCTGAGCTGAGGTGAAATACTTTTCTTCCTATTTGGCTTACAACCCTTCCTTCTTTTTTTTATTTAGCTTAGGACAGTTCTGAAATAAAGCAGAAGTTCAGCGTGTTTTTTTCACTTAATACGCTGAAATGAAATGTGTTAACATTGTCTCAAAACACTGCAAGAGTTCAACATTTCCCCCCTTTTTTTCTTGTCAAGACATTGAATTTTACCTGAATCCTCAAGCAGCTTTTGGTCTCCTTCCAAAAACTCGCTGTTCATCAAATTCACCAGTCTCCGGAGAAGGTGAGCGGCCTGTAACTCCTGATCCTCGAGCAAGGGCAGAACCGTGCACCTTCGGCTTGGGACTCCCCATCCCTTGGCATCAGCCTTCGCCCTGCGTGTCCTGCTGGAGGCTCCCCACGTGCTGCAGCCCTTTTCAGCAGCTGTCTTCCATGGGAGAGGGCAAAAAGCCACAGCTTTTGCAGCAAGGGTGCACAGAGCAGCTACCCACAGCGGCTAACACTGGTACGGCAGGCTTCAAGGGGCACAAGGTTTGCCCTTTCACTTAATCCTGGCAATTAAGGGCTGTCAGTTTTTTGCATCTCCTCAAAAGACATTTTTTGGGTGTTTTTGTAATGTGTGCACCTCCAATTTGCTCAGTCCTTTTTTCAGCTTCCCTTTGCCTTATGACAGCACGCAATACAGCCTTAAATGCACAAAGCTTTTAAATTATACAAGCAGATCATCCCGGTTGTACTTTTCATACAGCTCTCGGTGTCTCACTGCACTGAGTCAAAGCATGTCTGCCTTGGCTTCATCAAACACTGAGCCCGGTTCCACTTCTTTTAAGCATTTCAATTAATGCATAATAAATAAGTAAACAAAAACATAAATTTTGCCCTAAAAGTTAGGCGCACCTTCTTGGCATTGTCTCTTGATTCATTTTGTTTAAAGTATTTTTTTTCTAGCATACCCTTTTTTTAGCCTTCTCATGTTCCTTCCCTGCTAAAGATCAAATGCTTTCCCTCGTCTGTGCCAGGTTTATACCAGAGAGATCCTGCAGGAAGAGTATTTAATAAGCTCTCTAATAGGCTCTAAATACAATAATCCAAATAGCACTCAACTGGCTGGTGCCTTTCCCTCTTTACGTTTGGTTCGGGCTCTTTATTTTTGCTCAGAGGTTGTGCAAGAACCCTGACCGTATCATTAACCATCAGACAAATCCCCTTTTTCATCTGCACGATTCCTGCTTTCCAAGGGCTGAGCAGCAGAGCAGAACCTCTGCGTGCCTTCTGGACGAGCACCAGACAGGTCCCCGCCTGTGCGACGTCTCGGTGCGCTCCGTCGGGTTTGAACTCAGCCTCCAGAATTAAAGCCGTCCCTGGTATTACATGCACGTGTTCGAGCAAAAAGGCATTTCTTCATGCAAAAGGAGGAAAGGTCAGAGGTGGTTTCAAAATTAAACTGAAAGAGCCATTGCAGGGCTGGCTGCCTGTGGCAGCTGCACCTGCAGAGAGACCTGGATGTGCTGGCAAGGGTCAGGGCTGAGCGAGGAGCGACCTACAGCTCCCAGCTCCCTCACAGAAGCTGTGAACCCGGTAAAGTGGTCAGAGCTGCATAACCCTGTCCTTGTGGCTGTGCTTTTCCAAATTAAGCCATGCAGGAAGGTAAAATGAGTAAGATCTGTAGGTAAGTAAGAGCTATTTTCAGTAATAGGCTGTGTGCCATCAAAGGAGGGTGATAGTGCAGTTGGAGCTGGAGATAAAGTTCCTATACCAACAAATATGTTGATTGTAAACAGCAGCCCAGCAGGGAGTTGGGTCTCACAAACGTTTAATTTCTATCTTAAAACCAAGCGATGTCTCTCGGAGCTGGTAATTCAATACAGGCTGAACGGAGGGAATGACTCACATCAGTGGCTCCCATTGCCACCGGCTTTACCTGCAGAGCTTTACCTTTGCCTGCTCATTGGAAGTGCATCAGACATGAAGGAAGCAGCATTTACGTCCTTGCTTACACCTGGTTTTGAAGATACATAGAAGGCAAGAAAGACTCAGAAGGGAAATGTGCTGCCACTCGTGTTGCTTTGCCCACAGTGTCCCTTGCTGAGCCCCGCTTAGCTGAGATGCTGAGCCACGGCTTCACGAGATCAGGGGTCAGGGTGGAACAAGCACTCGCCTTCATCCTTGCTCCCCCTGCTCCAGCACCCCTGCTTCACCTTTTCTCTCTCTCTCACTCTTTTTTTTTTTTCCTTTAAGGACACAGTTGTTTTAATTTCCATGGCTTGGTTTCAGAGTGAGCAACATACGGCAATTAGAAGAGTTGCTTTTCCAAGGTACTGCAAATTCATTTAAACAACTACAGGCTTTGCTTGCAGGCCAAATTCCCTCTGTATTGGTGCAATGGCACACCTCTTTTCCTGAAGTCTACATATTGCTTTATTCATTTATAATATCCATGTATTCCGCCTGCCAGCCTGGCATTTCAGCTCCCTCGTGGATCTTTTTATTGCCTTTAGTCAAAGCAATATTACGCAGGAGTTAGATTGAGGTATGGAAAGTCAGACTTTCCAGGTCACTTTAAGGCTTTATTGCTAGAAAACAGAGGAAGGCATTGTGAAAATGCTTGCAAAGAAGAGGTTTAGATCAGATCTAGTTATTTTCTGCCTCAGTTTATTAACCTGAAAAAAAAAGAATAATAAAAACTTTCTCATACCCAGAAGGGAACGGATGGTTTTGCTTAATGAACCACATAATGTCTTTGTCCATAAAATGCTGAATAAATTTGACTTCCTTCTGCCATTTCAGTGCTATGTATGCTGCTCTCTCTCCATGAAAATTCATCGCGGTACCTGAGCGCTGAGAGCTAATGAGAATTCTCTGCACTTAAAGGGCTGAAATTAAAATATCGCAATTACCGAAGTATCTTCCATTAGATGGAATTATTTATGAGAACTTGTCACTTAAAAGACTCTCGGTTTTTACTGATTCAGAAATCAAAAGGTTTAAGGCTGTTGTCATATATTTTTTCTACCAGCCTGACACGGGAGCTTCTCTTCCTACATTGCAGAGAGTTGTCTGGGAGAACAGAGCCCAAGATTTCTGGCATCTTCTTTATCCACTCTAGCTCAAGTGGAGTCTCTTGAAACACTTCAGAGCTGTAGAGCTTCATCCTCACTGGTTTTGATGCTCATCCTTCTCATGACCAGTCCTTCATGGGGGGTGAACCTAGAAAGACTGAAATGTATTGTCCTGACACTGAATTTAGGGGAACACCACCCCACCAAATAATTACACTTTTCAGTATTTCTGGCAGAGACAAGCCTGAACTTGACATCCCAGATCTTTTATGTCCCTGCTCACATCCTCAAAACTTGGGGGCTCATTTTATATGGCCAGTCTTATCCCAGCTGAATAATTCAGCCTTGTTGTAACTTTGGGCTGCATCAGAATTTCTTTTCGACTGGAAGAGGAAAATATTCAAAGTGCTTCTGTAATCCATTGTGAGGCAGGAACATTGTGAGGCAGAGAAAACACCTGTTGTTAGAATAACGAACTGAGAAGCACGCAAGCAAACAAAAAATATTGGCTAGCAGGTCCTTCTATTTCACGTAGGAGCAGACACCTCAGTTACACATCAGAAAATCGATGTGAGTGTGACTCGCCTGCTAACTGGTCAGCAAGAATGAGTCAGCTTGGTCCCTGTGGCGCAAAGATGCTAACGCAGGAAGGTAAAGATGCTGTCAGCCATGGGCCCCTGGCAGCAGGAGGGGAACCTAAAGGCCATGGGGTGGCGGTGAGCCAAGAGACATCCTCACATGCCATAAGAATAGTATTTGCCGTGGTCAGCCTTGAGTTACTTAAAGCATTGGCAGATTGGCAGTGGCTCGTCTCAGATGTAGCTGCTTTAGTATATTTCTTGGTTTAAGGGTAGGAGAGGTCACTGTAAAGCTTGGTGGTTGTTGTTTTTTTTTTTTTTTTCTTTTTCATTAGCCTTTTGCAAATAGAGAGATTTTTGAGAAGTGAATAGTGATACTGCTGTTTCTCCAGCCCTACCTTGCCATTGAAGGGAGAAAAAAAAAGCCTGGACAAACTAATTGCATTTCAAGGTACCAGATGCAAAAAGTCATCGGTCACGGAAAGGAGGAGAATGTTTCCTGAGCAAGCCAATTCGCCCTTTCTTGAGGCAAATGTATGCAGGTATGTGCCTTCAGCTGGGGGCTGCGAGCACAGCCTGGCATGGGTATATACACATATGTACATGTATATCCCATATATGCATGTGATATACATGTGTGTCACAGCCAGCCTTTAGCTGGGGGGCTCCTTCCTTGGGGTTAGGTAGCTCCAAACAGAAACATGGGCTGTCAGCCTGCTGCTTTGTATCAAAGCCAGGTGCTCCAAATAAAACGGCCTCCATCTCCCTGTGCTTCTTCTGAAACTGGTTTTGAGAAGTGAATTAAAAAAAATTAAGGACTAAGTACTCAATTCTTGGCTATGAATATTTATGGCAATATTGGACTTGCAAATTTAAGGTAATTTAAATGTCAAAACCGGTGTAAAGTCTTTCCTTTGGAGGATAAGTCAGAGAAAATTAATCTTGATTACAAGTCATAACATAGGGAAATTAGCATCTTAGGGCATCAGTGATAAACACTTCTGTACTATCCTCTTTATAAGCCATGTACTTTACAAAGATAAGAATTAATTTTAATAAAAAAATCACCCCTTAATTAACCAGTTAGGTAATTAACAGGGAAATCCTGGTTGCATGCATGACACTGTGATTATTTCATCTTGCTAAATCACCTCCTCTTCTGCAAGGACTCTGCCTCCACAGCTGTTTGGAGAGGAAAAGTTTCTACCTGAGACTGACTCCTCTCGTGTCTGGGAGACCTGCCTTAGGGACAAACGTAGTGATTTTTGCCATGAATTTCTTATGCTTAAAAAGGAAATGATTTTAGTTAATGCATAACAAAGGTCAGTGTAAGCAACATCTGCTGCAGCATCTCTGCAAGTGGAGGATGCTGCTACCTCCAGCCTTTGCAGCCAAGCTCAGACCTGTAAACAGGACTGAGAGCTTGCAGGGATTTTTCCTGTCTGCAGGGATTTTGCTCCTGCTTCTTGCAATGCCGAAGTTAGGGTGTCAGAGCTAGTTTCTGCTCCAGCTCCTATGTCAGCATTTTTAGCCATTCCTCTGCAGACCTTTGGGGTTTTGAGAGAAGCAATTCTAAAAACAACCCCACTGTTAACAGGCTGCAAATTGCCATGCAGGAGGCTGAACTGCCATGGGGAAATAGAGATTCTTCTAACCTGCAATCAGAATCTGAATTCAAGGAATAGCAATGTGTATCTTTGCAAGCAGCCAAGCCCCGTACGGGATCCAAGGAATCCATTCACCCAGCACCTCACACTTGCCTCATCCATCGGACTTTTAGCCCATCTCCAGTGCTGGCCACAGCCAGCTGCTTTGGGGTAAGGTCCGAAGAAATTTTGAGCAAAAAAGAAAGCAGCTCACAGGCAAAATATCTTCCTCGTGCCAGTCATCTGGAGGCTGGATTAAGCCTCAGAGCAGAGGAGGTTGCATGACGTCTGTGTTCAGGACTGACTCCTCAGCAGCCACACCAGAAACACATCTGACATTTGGCCTGTCGGTCTCATTTGCAGTCTTATCCTCTGGCATTTAGTTCCATGTGTTGCACTTTACTTTTTTTTTTTTAAAAAAAAAAAAAAAATCAATTCTGAGAAACGGACATGCAACAGGACTTGTCTTTGTTATGGTGTACATAGAGGGCCATGACCTGGGCATGTTCTGCCTTGGGATCGTTTCCCGAAGCAGTGTGCAGATTTGGGGTTACAGTGGCCTTGTGGCTGTCCAGTTAGATTTGGCACCTGCAGCTCTGAAACCATGCAGGGGTACATTGGGACCTGACCTCACCACGGTGGCTTTTAATGAGCCAACAGAGGCGCTGGCACCAGGCAAGGATGGCTCACATCTGCTCTCCTCTCCAGCCACAGGCTTGCAATTGCTCTCTCTGCTACCCCCTTCCTTGCTCCCCATTGAGCCATGGGGTAGTTCCATTCTCCCTCTGCTATTCCCTTATTTACCCCCATGGTTTGCTGAGGTGGAAGGGCAGCACTCTGAAACCAGCAGATCCTCTGAGATCCTCGGAGACCTGAGGCCTCCCTGCAGCTCCTCAGCTTGTCTCATTGCCCTGGCAAAATGGCTTTTCTCCAAAGATGGGGCCCCTCCTCAGGATGACACCTGTAATTCTACAGTAAGGGCAGCAGAGTGCATAGTATTACTGTAAAAATATCAAGTAGGCCCTTTTAAGTAGTCTGGAAGGCTGTGCACGAGTAAACACCCCAGTTTCCCTTCAGGAGCTCATGGTTCCCCTTGCAATACTGCTTCAAGACCCCGGGTGACGTTGCCACAGCACCCTGTGCACCCCCTGCAGCACAGTAGACCCACCTCAGCCAGATTTAATGCACCTACTTGTGGAAGGAGGGACTGTGTAGGTGGGGACACCCAAGATGACCATGTCCAGCTGGGGACCTCTCGCAACTGCTCTTTTCCTTGGAAGGCCCGCTCTGGCAGTGCAGAGCTAGGCAAGCTGTTGCTCCCCGATGGTCTCTTGTGCCCAGCACAGGAGTTGGGCCAAGCCCTTGTGTCCACCTTGCACGGAGAGCGACCTGGCTCAAAACTTCAGGCATGGAAACTGCCCACTCATATGTCAACGCATGGTGGTGCTCGGTTCTCCAGCCTGCTTTGAAAAAAAAATAGCTCTGAGCATCTCCAGTTCCTGCTTTTGTTTTTGTCCCTTTCTGCCTTTATCTGAGCCGTTTGTGTTTCATCCTTACAACACAGAAAAGAAAAAAGAGAGAGGAAAAAAAAAATTTATATACACATTGAATGAGAGCAAATGGGGTTTTTCTCACCCAATGGACAGATTTCTTCCCCTTCCTCCTGCAGCATTTCACATCCTCAGCTCTCCCTCCCTCTCTTGCTGTAAATGGATGGACCCTGCAAGTGCCCTGAGGAGCACGCAGAGCTGTGCAGAGACCAACAGCCACTCTCAGACTGCACAAGCTGGGCTAAGAAAGCACCAACAGATTATTAAAAGTCCTTCCCAGAGCAAGAACAAAGCTTCCTCCTGGCCCCCGCTTCCCCTGGGAACAGCCCCTGGATTCCTGGATTCGAGCACGGTGACAGCGATGCACACGGACACACTCCGTGCTGGTCCACTTGTTCCGCAAGCCCTGCACATAGCCGAGAGGAAAGGCACCTTATTTTTCAGCTGCTCCCAAAGTCAGCAGGAAGAGACCTGAAAAAAATCAACTGTAACATAACAACGTAATGAGACGTCTGGTGATGAAGGCTGCCCGACAAAGGCAGACATGCCAACGTCCCCCCCTGCACGCCAGGAACTGGGAACCGAGCCGCTCCCAGCTCACACCGCACTCCTATTTCTGGCCTGCTGGCATTCAGCTTCTGGTCTGGGGGAGGAAATGTAATTAATGGAGGACACACAGCTAGAGTGTGACAAAGGAAGACAAATCTGGTGGTGTGTTATATTTATGCCGTGCCCACAGCCAGAGTGGAAAAAAAAAAAAGAAAAAAAGAATTTGGCCAGCAGAAAAGGTGCTCTGTGAAATACAAATTATCTTTCCTCCTTCAAAAATAGAAACTGCAGAGAAATGACTGAAATCTCCTCAGGTTCAGTAAGATCCTAAAAGCCTTGAGCCCTTCTTGGACGGTGCCATGATCATAAATCAGTGCAATAAGCCTACAAACAGCAATGTGCTTCTTGATATGCCTTGGTCTTGCTGTTGAAGTACAGCAGAAGGAGGTAATTTTGGTCTCCCTCAAGATACTACCTGGTCGATGTCTTTTTTTTGGTAACTCATCCAATCCCCCTGATTACGAGATGCACAGCCGGGTCCCTGGGAGCAGCAGAGGTTCAGGAGAGCCGCGTGCTCACTCAGTGTCACTTGACCGTGCTCGGTTTGGAGAGGTCAGCTACATCTCTGTGGTGGCAGCGCATCGTGGAGGGGAGATGGAGATCTCTCCAGCCCACTTCAAAGCCTGACGACAACAAGAGGGACAGGTACTGCCTCCTGGGAAGGACTGCCATGGAAATAGGGACTTGAAGAGGGTCTTAATGGTGTTAGCTTAGTCGAGAGGAAGCCCGGTGCTGTGCTGGGTGTAATAATTTGAATTGCAGCCTGTGTCATTGATTTCTCTGCAGTTCCTTGCTGGTGGGCAGTGGGATCTGCGGTAGTTGCATGGGTTTTCTGGGTTTCTGTCTGGACACCATCCCTATGGGGCAGAACCATGAAGCTGCTGGCAGAAGCGCTGTGCAAAATCACAGCCATTCCTCAAGCACCAGCTAAAAGCCCCCCGGCTTTCATCCCTTCACAGCCAAAGCCACCGTGATGCTTAGCCCAGTACCCACCTCGTCCTCCTGCACCTTCCTCAACCTCGGCACCTCCAGCTTCCTGGCCAGCTTCCTTCCCCGACCACCCTCTCCCAAAACCTTCAGAAATAATTGAATTTCTTCAGTGCAAACCCCCTGTCTGCTGGAAAGGCTTCGAAGGAAAGTCTTACCATTACAGCAACGCTAAAACTCTCACCCCTCAATGCCACCACTGCACAAACCCCTGCTTTTCATGCGGATCGGGTGTTGGTTTCTGCTCCAGGCTGAGGGCACTGCTTCCGACCGTAATTAGTTTGTGTAAACTGGAAAAAAAAAAATAAGACAAAATATCTGAGCAGCCACAGCTTAATAATGCAACTTGGGCAGCACTGCGGCATTTTCTCAGTAAACTGAGGAATGTTCCAAACTTCAGCTTTAAAGTTCAGACCCCCAGAGAGATTGTTAGATTTTAATTGCTACCTTAATCAACATTTATTAGTGCTAACCAAAGCTCCTTGTGGATTTAAAATTCAACCCATTTGTCAACTATTAATTATTTTAAGCAGACAAGCTGTTATTTCACCGGCTATATTAAATGTGACTTTTCAGCATATGTGAAATATTACAAATAGCTGCAGAAATTTTGATCCTGAATCATAATTCAACAGATAAACTACTCTTCGCCATGATCTCACTTGTCTCTCAGGCACCTATAATATCTCTCGCCCTTCTCTACCTCCTTCTCACCCGGCAGAAAGTACAAGACCCGAAGCAGGTCCCATGTGTTTCAGGAGGAGAATGATTTGTTCTTTCCATTTCATTTTAAATTAACTCTCCTTTGAATCCTCCCACAGCCCGTGCACCTAATGCATCAGGCTGAAGGTTTTACGGCACGGGCTCTGCCTCAAATCTTCAGCATTGTCGCGGGGGTCGGAGCTGATTTATTATTTGCTTTCCACTCTCAGTCTCCCTGAGGACATGTGCTTGCCTGCAACCTGGCTCGTTTCACCCAGCACCCCCAGATCTCTGCTTCGCCCCCAGCAGCAGAGGGGACCCCAGCACCCCTCTGGCACAGCTCCCACAGCCACCGGGGGAGCAGAGCAGACCCACGATCCATCTACCAGGCACTGCCAAGAGAGTGTGGGAAGAAAGAAGTCACCACTCGATTTAACTCTTTACCTATCTTCGCAGCTAGAAATCTTTGCCTCCCACATGCACTCCCAAGCTTGTGCCTTTTGCTTACGCCCCAAACCCCAAACTCCTTACTAGAAATTGCCAAGCTGGCCTGGTCCCTTTAAGTGATTTAATACACACGTAGGCAAAAGCCTACAAAATCAATCCATTTTGATTATCACGGCTGAAATGACTCAATATTACCAAATGACAGAAGAAGAAAAGTTGGGGGATAATTGACTGTCACCACGGTTTGATTCTTTCTGACATGCTCTGCGAGAGAATATCCAAGTATAATAGTCTCATTCATCCCAAGCGTGAACCAAAGAAGTGTGGAATAACAAGCAGATATCAGAGAAGCACGGCTTGCAAGAACAGCTGCCGTGCTTTATTTACGGGGTGATAAACCACCGAGACACAGGCGTAGTCTGCAGCGGCTGCTTCTGCACCCATCCCAGGCAGCAAGCGCCACGCAGCAGAAATAGGAGCATCGGATGCATTGAGCGCTTGCAGTTGTGGCTAAAAGCATAGGAAAGAGGATATTTTTCTTGGTTTTGACAAGGATATCATCAGCTACCCTCAATGGGGAGCATCAGTGTCCGCATCAGGGAAGCACCAAGCCATGGAGGCACTTCCCATGGATGAATGTCCCCCACGGGAGCCCCCGCTGGGTGTGCACTGCAGACAGGCAGGAGGATGGACAGAAAATAACTGCAAAACCAGGGTTAGGATTACACAGATGTCAGGAGCATGAACATTTATTAAAATATTTAGAGGGCTGACAAGCAGCAGAGCTGGAGGAAAGGAAATAGTTTGTGATAGGTGTTGGGCAATATCCCCTTGGCAGAAGCAAGGAGGAACCCAAATACCGGCAGACAGTGAGAACTGAAATCCAATTGCGCTAGTAAATTATTTAAAGCGTATTTCCAGCCTGTCATCTGAAGCTAAACTATTACTTCCCCTTCAGTAGAATAAAGCTGGTGAGGAGGGTGAGGGGGAAGGAGTAACAGAGCCCTGCACATTCAAAGGGAAAATCGAAAACATTATTCACTGAGCTTTTGTTCAACCAAAAATATTGCCCTAAATAGTGTTACGGATAACTAGATCTGAGAAGCAAAGCTGAGGCCAGTAAACATTCTGACAGCAGACAAATTGACTTCATTCTTGTTTGCAAGCAAAACTGAGTAAATTTAATTAATTTACCTTGTAGCACAATGTACCCAATTGCTGGAAACTAAGAAGGCAGTTTTCCTGAAGGAGGAATAATAGAATCAGAGCATCACTCAGGTTGGAAAAGACCTCTAAGATCATCGACTCCAACACGAAGGAGACAGGATTTGAATCTTTCAGGTTAAGGATGACATGATGGAGGATCAGCAGTGCTGCTCTCCCACTTCTTCCTCCCTGCATCACCAGGAACAGGGAGGCAGGAGTCATCCTGGACCAAAACCCCAACATTTCAGCTTCCATACATCCCCCAAGTCAGTGGCAGGAATCTCTAGATTGAATGAGGTGAGATGTACAAGTGCCCCAAACCTATTTTCATCATCTTCATCAGGTGTAACCCCAGTGAGGTGGGCTTTTTGGTTGCTTGTTTTTGTTTTGTTTTGTTTTGTTTTGTTTTGTTTGTTTGTTTGTTTTGGTAATTGCTTTACTTTTTCATTTTTCTAAAGAAACATTCTTTTATCCTTCAGTTTTATGGAGACGTGAAGCTGAATATCCATGATGTACGACAAGGCATTCTGCATCATGCCATGACAAACCTTAAAGCTTTCCCATTTGCCCAGTTCTCTAGCACATTATTTCCAGGATTTCCTGAATTTCACAGCTTTTCTCTACCTTTGGGATCTAGAATCAGAAGAGCCATTCAGATCTGAGACCGGTGTCCTTAAGATCAGCAGAGGAGGAAGTTTTCTCTTATGAATATTTATAATGAAGAAAGTATTCTGACATTTAGCAAGGTAATGAGGAGCTCTGAGGTCCCCAGGGAGTTCGATGCTTAGGTATTACCCTTGTGTACAATTAGGAATAATAAGCCTTATATCAAACATGAATCATACCTTTTTGCTATTACTTATGATAACTCTGAAAATAACTTGGGCCACAAGACTCTAAGGATGCATAGAAATGAGGTTAAATGATCTCATCTGGTACCCAGTCAAGCCCAGGAATGCCACCATTATTCAGTGCTCTGACATCTTTGCTATCCCATCATAAGCAAGAGACACATTTAAGTTGTTCTGCATCAGATGTTGTTTTTTATGAACAACTGATTTCTCCATGGAGGGAGATTTATGAATGGGAAAGCTGGGGAAATGTTTTTGCCATAGAGATATGATGGATTTTTTTGCCAGTATGCAATTTATTTCCATCTGTTCCGTCTCTGATTAACTCCTGCAGAGTGTGTGATTAACTTAACTTCTCAAGATCATTAGCTGCTCTGCATTCCCGTTATATTTCATCAGCGCAGGACCACACACAGGCTTAAAAATGTTACACTGATTATTCTTAATGTCCAATCCACACTGGCTGGTCATTCTTTTGTGACGTCCCTGGATGTGAAGAGAGAAGGCATGTTACCAGGAAAACATCACTACTCGGAGCAAGCCCAAAATGCTACTGAAAATGAAGTTTAGGTGGATCAAGGTACAGCACAGCCCAAAAACAGTGCATGCTGCCACGGTTGGCCTTGCAGTAACAGGCATTTTCTTCTGATCTTAAATATCTACCAGTATAAAACCTACACCATCTTTATAGAAGCAAGCAGCCCCAGCTCATCCACAAGGCTTTTGTCTCACCCTCCGAGCTGTCTTTCGAGTGGTCTCCTTTTGTGAACAGAATAAGGCCAGTAATGGATGTGTCAGTAACAGTCTCACGTGTCCTTGCCATGCAATTAATTAACCGTCAGTCTCATTGATATTAACGGGCGCAGAACAATAGCAACATAGGGACAGGACCTTGTCCCTTACTTGGCAGCATCAATCAGATCCGTCTCATCACGCCGCCACGGCTACTTTATTGCAGCACCAGAAATAAAATGCGCCTCTGTGAGTTAAGAGATAAACGCGCAAACATCAAGCTCCTGCTCAAGCTCCTTCTTAGAACTCCAAACCTTCACACATGCTTTGGCACCTGGCCTTGCTCCTTTTTACCCATTATTTGTGTTTCCATGCCAGGATGCACTCGTCTGAGATAAGGACAAGGGGCCCCACACCACAGTACAAGTCCCCACGGGTGTTAGGTACCCAATCAAGATCTTTCAATTCCTTGTTCTCTCACTTCTGTACTCTTTTAGGCTTCCTCTTTAGTCTGTAGATTTAATTTAGATATGTATCGAATGAATGATCCAAAAGAGGGAAGATCGGAAAGACTTTGTACTGGATAATATGCCCTGAACCAAGCCAAACTGAAATTACTAAAATGCCTCAACATTTTTCAGAAGAGCAGAAATCCCTTCCTAGGCTGTTTTTCAGCTTCCCCATTCCTCCCTGTGCCAGGCATTGGCTACGAAAGCAGTTGTTGCTCTCTTTCCTCACTTACAAATACGATCTCTCCTGCCCCGTTGTATCTAAGGAATGGCATTTAGCTGATAACTGCTAAGTGCTTGGCATGAACGTTTGGAAAGCTATGCAAAGATGGGGTTTAATTAGATGGTAATTTATTTCCTGAAGGAAAAAAAAAATAAAAATAAAAACTTGGGGTATTTCATCAGATACATCCTGTGAACATCAAACACGAGTGCCAATGCTAAGAGCTCCTTTCGGCGTGCCAGCAGCGTGTGCGCTCCCCTGCCCTGCTTTGTCTGCCACCAGTTGCATACCCAGGAATGTGGCAGTGTGCTTATTAACAGTAGGAATTATCCACTGGGTCGTTAAAAAAAAAAAATGCTAATTCCAGCCACCGAGTGAGAAAACTGGTAATTTTGTTGAGGACGTGTAGTCAAATAGGACTTTTTGGCAGCCAAATGTTGATGTAGCAGGATGTGCTTTTCTGATTGGCATATGCTAACAATACTACCTCCCCAGCCAGGGGGAGGATAATTTACTTTTCATTTCCATTGGAAATGAGGTGAACCAGAATGTGGTAGATTGTTAAAACCCAGCTATGTGGTTTAATTGACTTGCTCAAAAGCACGACAACCTGCGTCCTCAGCCTCCTCCGTCATCACTTCCAGGAAACCAGCAAGGACAAATCTTCTCCTGAGATGCTTTCCAGCTCCTCTGGGGTCTCGTGGCCATTTTCCAGGCATGTCCTCAGGATCCAAGGGGCCTTTGGGCCAGTTAAAAGTCTCTGCATTGAGAAATCCAGGCAGCGAGGGACCATCTCTGCTCTCTGCCACAAAGCAGCTGTCATCACCAGGGGCTACAGCTCCCCTAAAAGTCGGGTGTCCCCCTCATCTGCTCCTGGGTCTGGTCCCTGCTGGCGGGTCCCTGGCTGCCATTCCATGGGGTACCCTGGTGCAGGGCACCCTCCTGCTGCCAGCTTTCCCTGCTTTGTTTGCTTTGTGCTACCGTGCACTTAGAAAAAAGGCCCACTTTGGGAAACACAAGAAGCAATTTCAAAAAAGATTTACCTTTTATAGCCTCAGTATAAGGAAGTTTTTCAGATAATTTTTTCAATGGAAATACGAACTATTCTAATTCTTGTCTTTTATTTTATTGTAACACTTGCAGTATTACAATAAGAGGTGTTTCAATTGCTACCGTATCTCCATAATTTTTAACTTCCCACCACTTAACCAGCCCAAGACCTAGTGAAACAGCTACAAATACCTGTTTGCAGCTTCAAAGCCGTGCACTGATGGGCCGTGGAAGCAGCCAGGAGCCGGCACACCGGCAACTCAGCCAGCTGGATTTGCTGGCGGCAGAGGTGACCTGGGGCTGGAGCAGAGCCGTCCTTTTGGGCTTCCTCAGATGGGATAAGTAGGTCCTGCTCGGGGAACTCACCATTGATTTTATGCACCTTGAAAGTAAATGTCAGTAATGTCACAGAAATAAAGGAAATAGAAAGCGACTCCGCAAAGCCTTCTCCTCACTGGCAATAGCAGCTTTGAGCTCCCTCGTGATGCTTCTGGGGAAAAGATGCTTCAAGTCCGGGGCTGCCGGTAAGGAGATTTTGTGGCTGTGCTTATTAGAGAGAAAAAGTCATAGGAGTTTAATTGAAACCCTCAAATTGCTCAGTGTGTTTATTGGAAGATGTGACCCCTTAGGGAAAGATTCTGATCCTAGGTGCACGAAGCCTTAACATTAAATTACAAAAGGAGGTTCCTTTGGCATGATGAAATAGGAAAGGACACACTGAGGGGTGGAACTGGTCCCCGCGTTGTCCCCTCAGGGATGCTGCTCGGGGCTGCCACGCACACGTAGGCAGGAGCCAGGGACAAACCGGACCCGGGTGGCTTCCAGCGAGGCACACCTGGGGTTCCCTTTACCTTGGGTGAGGCACAGCACCAGCTGGATCTTTAATCTGCATCTGCATTAAACGTGTGTAACAGATGTAATGCTTCCCCTTCGGTTATGTAAAGGGTGAAGTCAGGAGATCGGGATAAAACTTCCTTCCGAAGGGGCCTGGGGACCGTGTTCCTCCAGGAGCCACCCTGCAGCACAAGCGAACGAACCTTCCCAGAACTTCTGCTCTACAGGACTCGTGTAAGCCCTCTGGGGAGCCACCAGGCGAAGTTACGTGTCCATCTTCCCCACCGCCGTGGCGATCGAGCTGCTGGCTGCTCGCAGCGGTAACCCAGGGAAACGGCGGGGCCGGGGAACGCCAGGGACGGCTTGGCAGGAGCAAAGCGCGTCAGCACGGAGCTCCGCAGGGCCAGGGGAGCCGTTTTCCGTACAAAAGGTTTAGAAAGAGGCACCACCGCCAGCACTGCGTTCCTCTTTTGTCTCACTCGATTTCGCTGGTCCCTTCCCCTGTGCCTCTCCCACGCGTTCGTCTGGGAGGCCCCAAACTCGCATCCTGCCCAATTCTGCGCTCTCCTGCTCAGCTAACAACGCAAACCGGATTGTGTCGAGCTGACCAGGAGAGGCTGCTAACTGCATTTTTCCCCTCCAGAAGTGTGACTTCCTTTCCATAAATTTCCATTTGAGCTGATGGAGCCCCATCCCCAGACTAGGAGAGTTTTGGTACAAACCAGGACAGGACAGAAATATTTAAATATACCCTCTCATAAAATGTATGCCAAATTTTCACTTTTACCACAACAATTCATAGGAAGGAAAGTCGATGCTATTCCAGACAGTTTCTCAAGCTCTTGAAAGACTTCACAACACAATTAGGGGATGGATCAAAACTTTACAGAAAACTCAGAAAAGACTTTTCAGGTTCTGCGTAATTATATTAGGCAAAACTAATTTTTAACTTGGACGATGCTATTGAGTGAAATCCAATAGACTCTGAATCTCAGGTGACAGAGTGAAGCATTTCCTTTTGTCGTTTGCCAAATGGTAGGCCAGAAGGACGTTCAGCACCTAAAGCAGCACAAACAGCAGTGGGACCACAGGGCTTTTTTCATAGTCAAAAAAATATATATTATATATATAATATATAATTTTGTAGCTTTTTTGGGGTGAACCTGAGCAAAGTCTCTACACCCGTGTGTGCACCAGCTCAGCACAGCTGAGGTTAAATTGTGAAGGTTAAGTAAATAAAGCGGGTCCTTGACAAGCAGATGACTCTGAGTGAAAGCCTCTCATCTTGTGCCAGCTGGGAACTTGGTCCCTACCACTTAATGATCTTTCTCAGCGTCTTGAAGCAACTCCAGAAGATAACTTCTTTGTATACAGGAGGCTGTGAGACGTGTTATGTTTTAGAAGACAACGCAAGCTTAGAAATCTGCTATATATTTAACAACAGAGACCATTAACAGCTTGCCGTGGTGGGGTATATCTAGGAATTTCCTCGGGAAATTGTCCACAGAAAAGCTCTATTATTATTACAAGCATAAACCAAGAGACGATGTTCTCACAATGTGGGCTGCTAGAGACAAAACCCAGCTGGTACTTCTAAATGCATCGAGCTCTGGAGCACAAGGCTGTAAAGGGATTGAGCTAACTAAAGAAAACTTTGGCAGCAGCAACCCTGCCTGTCTTCACCAAAAGAGGAGCTGCGTCTTGCTTAAATTTACGGACTAAGACACTGAAGTGCTTCTGGCTGCAGTGCACCTGCTATGCACATGATTACGTGCTTCTTATTTCTTTGTTTTAGGGATCCTCTGCTGCATTCTGAGCTGTTGTTTGTTGGGTTTTGGTTTGGTTTGGTTTGATTTACGTTCATTCTTCATTTTTCCATTCATCTCTGGTATTTCTGAATCCCTCCAGAGCAAAGAGAACATCTATCTGAATAAGACGTTGGGTATATAGCACATGCCTGGACACTGCGGTGGTCGCACTGTGTGTGGTGGTGGGGAGGGGACATCTCCATTTGAGATGTTGGTAGATGAGGCTTTCCTGGGTTTTGGTCGGCAGAGGGACATGGGTTTGGCTCAGGATGCAAGGTTGCTTCTGTATTTTAAAGCACTGAGCTGCAGGAGATGTGTTTATCTGGGTGGAAGAAGTTAGTGTGCCTTGTAACCCCACCAGAGGGCAAAGTTCTCTATTACTTTTTGTAGTTTGTCCTTTTATTGTTGTTTTATTGCTTTTAGTGAATTGCTTCCATGGCAATTTGCAGCATGCAGTTCAACTCTTGTTAATTTTTTGAAATTTTAAACTTGGAGGCTTTGAGGGGCTTTTGATCTGTCGTGTACTCATCTCAGGGATGTGCTGAGCCTCCTCCTGAACCGCTGAACAGCAAGGACGAGCCCTGCACGTGCCCAGCAAATCCTTTTCCCCAGGCTGCTGCTTGTTAAACTGAGCTCCAGCAGGTTCCTCGGCAGTGCAGGAGGCCCTCACAAAGGCTTCCTGCTTTTATTTGACACAAACAGCGACTTCCACTTGATTCAATCACGGCTAATTCGATCCTCCATTTAATTTTATCAAAACTGTAGTAATCAAATAATTTGTACTAAAACCATTATAACTTCCACTTGTTTATTCTGATCAATTTTAATCCTTTAAGGCACAAGGGCTATTGGATAATTTGATTACTGGATAACGAAAAGCTGTCATTAAATCTACAAGGGAAAGCCAGAGCACAAACTGAAAGTTAAAAAGATCCCAAGTAGAGCTCATAATAAATAAATAAATAAAAGAAAAGCAATAACATGCTGTTATTTAGAAGTCATGCTATGCCCAATGGAAGCTAAGAAGCATCCTACCACTTGCAAGACAAAGATAACAGCATGTTTTGGTCATGACATTCGTGGCAATGAACTACACTGAAAAGGGGAAGAAAATGTAATTGGGTGCGAGTGAATTTGACTTTCATGAGCGTTGACGCATCTGAATGAATGTATGTCAGTGGAGACTGAGCTTTCCCTGTGCTCAATAAGCCTTTAAAACCAAAGGCAGCAGAGTCAGAGGAAGGAAAAGATTTCCACTGCAGGCTGCTCCTCTGCTGCCATGAGAAATAAAACACAATCTGCTTCACTGACCATTCCTCCTGCCTGACCGTGCCACTTCTCTCCCCCACAGGTCAACACTTTCATCTCCTTCGTGTTCCCCATGGTCGTCATTTCCGTGCTCAACACCATCATCGCCAACCAGCTCCTGGTCATGTTCAAGCAGGCGGCCCAGGAAAACCAGGTGTGCACCATCGGCGGGCAGCAGACGATGCTCAGCATGTCCATGGAGCCTGGCCGCGTGCAAGCCCTGAAGCACGGCGTCAGGGTGCTGCGTAAGTAGCAACACATTTTGACACTGAACTTGTCCATGTAAATCTGATTTGAAGGCAAAAAGGTTGAAATTGGCAAATGCTTACATCCGAAACACCTTAAATGAAAAGTAGCTTTTTTTCTTTTAATCCAAATTGCCGCCGACAAATGCTTTGACATTTGCCATAATTGTCCAGTTCTCATCTAAAAGCCCCACATTTTGGAAAATGTATTTGTTTCTTCTCTTGGTCTCTTCCTTCTTCATCTATTTCTTGCTTAGTCACCAAGAGTCTTCTAGGGAATTTTATCCTCTGTTTTCCTTTATTTTCTTTTCTCCCAGAGACACTTTTCTGAGTCCTAATCTTCCCTTAAAGCATACAAAAATTCATTATAGAGAAAGCAAGCTAGGGATTTAAGTAGTGTTTAATTTGTTGTGTTCAATGAAGGAGAAGTTGAGAAATGAAAATTGCAATTTTAAGGAAAAAAATATTTTGTGTTCTGTGAGACAGAAACAACGTGGTAATACCAATTTCTGCTCCTCCTCCTGTCGCTGGCCAGCTCCAGCCCGAACGCTTCCCCTTCAGCTGGTGCTGGTCTGGGGCTCCGAGTGTAACAGGGGAACTGATGCAGATTTAAAACCAAAGGTATTCTGTGGGGCAAGGTTTGAACCAATCAGCCCAAGTGGCCACAAGGCACAGGCTGTGCAGCCCCGCTGGTGCTGCCCACGGTCACTTACAGCTGCAGATCCCGCTCGGCCGCCCCACGCTGCTGGGGGTTCCTTCCCCCGCTCCCCAGGCAAAAGCTCCTGCTCCAAAGGAGTTCTTTGCTTCACCGCAGGGTACAGAAAATCAGTTTTGCCCTGAAGATACACACACAGAAGTGAGTTTCTCACAAACCTTCAC